>NC_092092.1:6859142-6871642 GCF_045679555.1 Salvelinus alpinus
TCGTCTAGAGTCTAGAGTCTCTTCTAGAGTCTCTTCTAGAGTCATTTAGAGTCTAGAGTCTCTTCTAGAGTCTAGAGTCTCTTCTAGAGTCATCTAGAGTCTCTTCTAGAGTCATTTAGAGTCTAGAGTCTCTTCTAGAGTCTAGAGTCTCTTCTAAAGTCTAGAGTCTCTTCTAGAGTCTCTTCTAGAGTCATTTAGAGTCTAGAGTCTCTTCTAGAGTCTAGAGTCTCTTCTAGAGTCATTTAGAGTCTAGAGTCTCTTCTAGAGTCATTTAGAGTCTAGAGTCTCTTCTAGAGTATTCTAGAGTCTTCTAGAGTCTAATGAATGTAAATGAAGGGGAAGACAAAGTATAGTTAAAATATGACTATGTCATAGTCACGACTTTACTGGGGTATTTCCCTGACAGACTGTGGCAGTGTGCCTTGACAGACACATCCAGCATGGAAGGGCTCTGTGGTCTCAGAGTCAGTCTCTACGTCCCAAATGGGCACCTATATAGTGCCCTAGTTTTGACCAGGGCCCCCTAGTCCCTATATAGTGCCCTAGTTTTGACCAGGGCCCCCTAGTCCCTATATAGTGCCCTAGTTTTGACCAGGGCCCCCTAGTCCCTATATAGTGCCCTAGTTTTGACCAGGGCCCCCTAGTCCCTTTATAGTGCCCTAGTTTTGATCAAGGCCCCCTAGTCCCTTTATAGCGCCCGACTTTTGACCAGGCACCCCTAGTCCAAGGGCCCATATGGAAGAGGGTGCCATTTGGAACACAACCAGTGTGAAGACGTCTGGGGAGAATTTTGTCGCATGGCCGATCTGATCTGTCCTCAGGAGGATCCATTACATGGCAGGTAATAAGGCTGTTTATTTTCACAGGTGGACCGGGCAGCTCTGTTTCTGTGTCGAAGGGAGATTCATGAACCATCGCCTCCAACCCGACAAGGCCAGAGCTGAGGCCCTCTGTCTCCCCTACCCAGAACGGAGCCCCATCCCAGGGCCAGAGGCAGCCTCAGGAATCTCCCAGACTGATCTGTGGACTCCTCTGGACTGACCACCTTTGCTGAGGGAGCCTGTGAATAATGGAGTACACTATATCTAAAGTATAAGTGAATACAATCTTAGTAGTTAGAATTAACAATTTACAGCGACTGTGCTGTAAATGCTTGTATTTGAAACATTCTATAATTGTAATATGTAATATGCCAGATGGTTTCCATACAGTACATTGTAACTATTCCACTGTTGGTTTCCCCTCTCCTCACACAGCCCAATCCTTTTCATCCAGCCATCCAATAATAGTCAGGGCTGAGTGTGAAAATAGATCCATTGAAAAGTAAAAACACCAGTAACTTCAGCACTTTATTGTCACTGATTCACTTCACATCCTTTACAAGGAGTAACCACAGGGTAGCTCTGTAACCAACTGGTAGCTCTGTAACCACAGGGTAGCTCTGTAACCAACTGGTAGCTCTGTAACCACAGGGTAGCTCTGTAACCAACTGGTAGCTGTGTAACCACAGGGTAGCTCTGTAACCAACTGGTAGCTGTGTAACCACAGGGTAGCTCTGTAACCAACTGGTAGCTCTGTAACCACAGGGTAGCTCTGTAACCAACTGGTAGCTCTGTAACCACAGGGTAGCTCTGTAACCAACTGGTAGCTCTGTAACCACAGGGTAGCTCTGTAACCAACTGGTAGCTCTGTAATCACAGGGTAGCTCTGTAACCAACTGGTAGATTTGTAACCACAGGGTAGCTCTGTATCCAACTGGTAGCTCTGTAACCACAGGGTAGCTCTGTATCCAACTGGTAGCTCTGTAACCACAGGGTAGCTCTGTATCCAACTGGTAGCTCTGTAACCACAGGGTAGCTCTGTAACCAACTGGTAGCTGTGTAACCACAGGGTAGCTCTGTAACCAACTGGTAGATTTGTAACCACAGGGTAGCTCTGTATCCAACTGGTAGCTCTGTAACCACAGGGTAGCTCTGTAACCAACTGGTAGCTTTGTAAACACAGGGTAGCTCTGTAACCAACTGGTAGCTTTGTAACCACAGGGTAGCTCTGTAACCAACTGGTAGCTTTGCAACCACAGGGTAGCTCTGTAACCAACTGGTAGCTTTGTTAACACAGGGTAGCTCTGTAACCAACAGGTAGCTTTGTAACCACAGGGTAGCTCTGTAACCAACTGGTAGCTTTGTAACCACAGGGTAGCTCTGTAACCAACTGGTAGATTTGTAACCACAGGGTAGCTCTGTAACCAACTGGTAGCTTTGTTAACACAGGGTAGCTCTGTAACCAACTGGTAGCTCTGTAACCACAGGGTAGCTCTGTAACCAACTGGTAGCTGTGTTGTGTCAAGTAATTATATTTTTGTTTTCTCATGATTTGGTTTGATCTAATTGTGTCTAATTGTGTTGCTGTGCTGGGGGTCTGTCTATTTGTGTTTGAGAACAGAGCCACAGGACTAGTTTGCTTAGGGGACTCGTCTCCAGGTTCACCTCTCTGTAAGTGATGGCTTTGTTATGGAAGGTTTGGGAATCGCTTCCTTTTAGGTGGTTGTAGAATTTAACGGCTCTATTCTGCATTTTGATAATTAGTGGGTATCGGCCTAATTCTGCTCTGCATGCATTATTTGGTGTTCTACGTTGTACACAGAGGATATTTTTGCAGAATTCTGCATGTAGAGTCTCAATTTGGTGTTTGTCCCATTTTGTGAATTCTTGGTTGGTGAGCAGACCCCAGACCTCACAACCATAAAGGGCAATGGGTTCTATAACTGATTCAAGTATTTTTAGCCAGATCCTAATTGGCATGTTGGATTTTATGTTCCTTTTGATGGCATAGAAGGCCCTTCTTGCCTTGTCTCTCAGGTCGTTCACAGCATTGTGGAAGTTACCTGTGGCGCTGATGTTTATTGTCTGGTGTCTAGATGCATTTTGTATTCATGGGCCTGGCAACTGGACCTTATTTGGAAGACCATTATTTTTGTATTACTGTCATTACGATTTACTGTCAGGGCCCACGTCTTTCTCTCTCCCTCTCTCCCCCCGCTCTCTCCTTCCAGCTGAACATCCATGTGCAGAAGACAGTGGTCCAAGGCCCATAAATCTTATAGCCTTTCAGCACAATCTCTTTACTGCTTTTCCCCCGACAGACATCTCACACCTATGGCTTCACCACATGCCCTCATCCTCTTCACAGTCATTGACTCAACACTGCAGATCAGGGCTTCCAAGACTAACTTGAACATAGCAGGATATATTTTATCCTGCTTTTAGTTGAAGACGGCAGGATATATTTTATTCTCCTTTTAGTTCAAAAAGGCAGGATATAATTTATTCTCCTTTCAGTTCAAGACAGCAGGATATGTTTTATTCTCCTTTTAGTTGAGTTGACTGATTTAAACAAGGCAGGTTATATTTTATTGTCAAACTAGTTGAAGACGGCAGGATATACTTTATCGTCCTTTTAGTTCATGACAGCAGGGTATATTTTATTCACCTTTTAGTTCATGACAGCAGGGTATATTTTATTCACCTTTTAGTTCATGACAGCAGGGTATATTTTATTCACCTTTTAGTTCATGACAGCAGGATATATTTTATTCACCTTTTAGTTCATGACAGCAGGATATATTTTATTCACCTTTTAGTTCATGACAGCAGGGTATATTTTATTCACCTTTTAGTTCATGGCAGCAGGATATATTTTATTCACCTTTTAGTTCATGACAGCAGGATATATTTTATTCACCTTTTAGTTCATGACAGCAGGATATATTTTATTCGCCTTTTTGTTGAAGACTTCAGGATATATTTTATTCTCCTTTTAGTTGAAAACAGCAGGATATATTTAATTCTCCTTTTAGTTGAAAATGGCAGGATATATTTAATTCTCCTTTTAGTTGAAAACAGCAGGATATATTTTATTCTCCTTTTAGTTGAAAACAGCAGGATATATTTAATTATCCTTTTAGTTGAAAATGGCAGGATATATTTAATTCTCCTTTTAGTTGAAAACGGCAGGATATATTTAATTCTCCTTTTAGTTGAAAACGGCAGGATATATTTAATTCTCCTTTTAGTTGAAAACAGCAGGATATATTTAATTCTCCTTTTAGTTGAAAACAGCAGGATATATTTAATTCTCATTTTAGTTGAAAACAGCAGGATATATTTAATTCTCCTTTTAGTTGAAAACGGCAGGATATATTTAATTCTCCTTTTAGTTGATAACAGCAGGATATATTTAATTCTCCTTTTAGTTGATAACAGCAGGATATATTTAATTCTCCTTTTAGTTGATAACAGCAGGATATATGTTATGCTCCTTTTAGTTAAAGATGGCAGGATGTAATTTATCCTCCGATTTGTTAAAACAGGCAGGATATATTTTATCCTCCTTTTAGTTCAAGATGCAGGATATATTTTATCCTCCTTTTAGTTCAAAATGGCAGGATATATTTTATCCTCCTTTTTGTTCATGCCGGCAGGATATAATTTATTATTAAAAAAATTCTAGACGGCAGGATATAATTTATTCTCCTTTCATTTGATTTATTTTAAATTTTACAAGGCAAGTCAGTTAAGAACAAATTCTTATTTTCAATGATGGCCTAGGAACAGTGTTCATGGGCAGAACGACAGATTTGTACCTTGTCAGCTCGGGGATTCGAACTTGCAACCTTTCGGTTACTAGCCCAACGCTCAGGGGCAGAACAGTGTTCAGGGGCAGAACGACAGATTTGTACCTTGTCAGCTCGGGGATTTGAACAACATTTCGGTTACTAGCCCAACGCTCTAACCACTAGGCTACCCTGCCGCCCAAGACTGCAGGATATATTTTATCCTCCTTTTAGTTCAAGACTGCAGGATATATTTTATCCTCCTTTTTCGTTCAAGCCGGCAGGATATATTTTATTATAAAAAAATTCAAGACGGCAGGATATAATTTATTCTCCTTTCAGTTCAAGACGACAGGATATATATATATTTTTTTTTTCAAGACGGCAGGATATATTTTATTCTGTTTTTAGTCGAGTTGAATGATTTGAACACGGCAGAATATATTTTATTCTCCTTTTAGTTCAGGACGGCATTATTTATTTAATCCTG
The DNA here is from genome assembly GCF_045679555.1 of Salvelinus alpinus. Lineage (NCBI taxonomy): Eukaryota > Metazoa > Chordata > Actinopteri > Salmoniformes > Salmonidae > Salvelinus > Salvelinus alpinus. The sequence continues at coordinate 6,864,245 of NC_092092.1, forward strand.
CTTTTAGTTGAAGACGTCAGGTTATATTCTCAAATTAGTTGAAGGCGTCAGGATATATTTTGTTCTCCTTTTAGTTGAAGACGGCAGGATATATTTATTCTCCTTTTCGTTGAATACAGCATCAATATATTTTAGTTGAAGGAGAATCAAATATATCCTGCCGATTTCAACTAATTGGAGAATAAAATATATCCCGCAATCTTGAACTAAAAGTATAATAAAATATATCCTGCCATCTTCAACTAAAAGGAGAATAAATATATCCTGCCGTCTTGAACTGAAAGGAGAATCAAATATATCCTAAAATCTTCAACTAAAATCAGGATAAAATATATCTTCCCATCTTGAACTAAAAAGGAGAATAAAATATATCCTGCCGTATTGAACCAAAAGATGAATAAAGTATATCCTTCCGTCTTCAACTAATTGGAGAATAAATATATCCCACCATCTTGAACTAAAAGGATAATAAAATATATTGATGCTGTATTCAACGAAAAGGAGAATAAATACATCCCACCATCTTGAACTGAAAGGAGAAAAAATATATATCCTGTTGGCTTGAACTAAAAGGATAATAAATTATATTGATGCTGTATTCAACGAAAAGGAGAATAAATATATCCTGCCGTCTTGAACTAAAAGGATAATAAAATATATATTGACGCCTTCAACTAATTTGAGAATATAATATAACCTGACGTCTTCAACTAAAAGCAGCATAAAATATATCCTGCCATCTTGAGCTGAAAGGAGAATAAAATATATCCTGTCGTCTTGAACTAAAAGGTGAATACATTTTATTTTTTATTTGACCTTTATTTAGCCAGGTAGGCTAGTTGAGAACAAGTTCTCATTTGCTACTGCGACCTGGCCAAGATAAAGCATAGCAATTCGACACATACAACAACACAGAGTTACATATGGAATAAACAAAACATACAGTCAATAATACAGTAGAACAAAGAAAACAAAAAGTCTATATACAGTGAGTGCAAATGAGGTAGGATTAGGGAGGTAAGGCAATACATAGGCCATGGTGGCGAAGTAATTACAATATAGCAATTAAACACTGGAATGGTAGATGTGCAGAAGATGAATGTGCAAGTAGAGATACTGGGGTGCAAAGGAGCAAGATAAATAAATAAATACAGTTTGGGGATGAGGTAGATAGATGGGCTGTTTACAGATGGGCTATGTACATGTGCACTGATCTGTAAACTGCTCTGATAGCTGGTGCCTATAGCTAGTGAGGGAGATGTGAGTCTCCAGCTGCAGTGATTTTTGCAGTTCGTTCCAGTCATTAGCAGCAGAGAACTGGAAGGAAAGGCGACCAAAGGAGGAATTGGCTTTGGGGGTGACCAGTGAGATATACCTGCTAGAGCGCGTTCTACGAGTGGGTGCTGCTATGGTGACCAGTGAGCTGAGATAAGGCGGGGCTTTACCTAGCAGAGACTTGTAGATGACCTGGAGCCAGTGGGTTTGGCGACGAGTATGACGAGAGGGCCAACCAACGAGAGCATACAGGTCGCAGTAAAATGTATCCTGCCGTCTTGAACTGAAAGGTGAATAAAATGTATCCTGCCGTCTTGAACTGAAAGGAGAATCAATTATATCCTGCCGTCTTAATTTTTTTTTATAATAGAATATATCCTGCCGGCTTGAACTAAAAGGAGGAGAAAATATATCCTGCCATCTTCAACTTAAAGGAGAATAAATATATCCCTCCATCTTCAACTAAAAGAATAATCAAATATATCCTGCCGTCTTCAAATAACAGGAGAAAAAAATATATCCTGCCGTGTTCAACTAAAAGGAGAATAAATTATATCCTGCCGACTTCAACTAATTGGAGAATAAAATATGTCCCTCCGTATTCAATTTAAAGGAGAAAAGAAATATCACGCAATCTTGAACTAAAAGGATAATAAAATATATTCTGACGTCTTGAACTGAAAGGAGAATAAAATATATTCTGCCATCTTCAACTAAATGCCATCTTCAACTATCCTCCTTTCAGTTCAAGACTGCAGGATATATTTTTTTCTCCTGTTACTTGAAGACGGCAGGAAATAATTTTTTCTCCTGTTACTTGAAGACAACAGGATATATTTTATTATCCTTTTAGTTCAAGATGGCAGGATATATTATATTGTCCTTTTTGATCAAGCCGGCAGGATATATTATATAAAAAAAAAAAATCTAGACAGCAGGATATAATTTATTCTCCTTTCAGTTCAAGACTGCAGGATATATTTTAGCCTGCTTTTAGTTCAAGCCGGCAGGGTATGTTTTATTTAGTTTTTAGTTCAAGATGGCAGGATATGTTTTATTCTCCTTTTAGTTGAGTTGAATGATTTGAACACGGCAGAATATAATTTATTCTCCTTTTAGTTCAAGACGGCAGGATATATTTTATTCACTTTTTAGTTCAAGATGGCAGGATATATTTTATTCACTTTTTAGTTCAAGACGGCAGGATATATTCTTTTCTCCTTTTAGGTTAAGCCAGCAGGATATATTTCATTATCATTTTTTTTCCTGATGGCAGATTATAAATTATTCTCCTTTCAGTTGAAGAAGGCAGGATTTCATTTATTCTCCTTTAAGTTCAAGACGGCAGTATATGTTTTATTCTCCTTTGAGTTGACTGACTTGAACAAGGCAGGATATTTTTTGTTCTCCTTTTTAGTTGAAGACGGCATTATTTATTTTATCCTACTTTTAGTTGAAGAGGTCAGGATATATTTTATTCTCCTTTTAGTTGAAGATGGCAGGATATATTTTCTCCTCCTTTTAGTTGAAAACGGCAGGATACATTTCGTCATGCTTTTAGTTGAAGACGGCAGGATACATTTCATCATGCTTTTAGTTGAAAACGGCAGGATACATTTCGTCATGCTTTTAGTTGAAGACGGCAGGATACATTTCATCATGCTTTTAGTTGAAAACGGCAGGATACATTTCGTCATGCTTTTAGTTGAAGACGGCAGGATACATTTCGTCATGCTTTTAGTTGAAGACGGCAGGATACATTTCGTCATGCTTTTAGTTGAAAACGGCAGGATACATTTCGTCATGCTTTTAGTTGAAAACGGCAGGATACATTTCGTCATGCTTTTAGTTGAAAACGGCAGGATACATTTCGTCATGCTTTTAGTTGCAGACGGCAGGATACATTTCGTCATGCTTTTAGTTGAAGACGGCAGGATACATTTCGTCATGCTTTTAGTTGCAGACGGCAGGATACATTTCGTCATGCTTTTAGTTGAAAACGGCAGGATACATTTCGTCATGCTTTTAGTTGAAGACGGCAGGATACATTTCGTCATGCTTTTAGTTGAAGACGGCAGGATACATTTCGTCATGCTTTTAGTTGAAGACGGCAGGATACATTTCATCATGCTTTTAGTTGAAAACGGCAGGATACATTTCGTCATGCTTTTAGTTGAAGACGGCAGGATACATTTCGTCATGCTTTTAGTTGAAAACGGCAGGATACATTTCGTCATGCTTTTAGTTGAAGACGGCAGGATACATTTCATCATGCTTTTAGTTGAAAACGGCAGGATACATTTCATCATGCTTTTAGTTGAAGACGGCAGGATACATTTCGTCATGCTTTTAGTTGAAAACGGCAGGATACATTTGATCCTCCTTTTAGTTGATGACGGCAGAATATATTTTATTATCCTTTTACTTTTTAACTGCTGTGTTTCTGACCTGTTCACCAGCTAGCTGTCTGTGGTCAGCTCCTACTAGTCTGGTTTGTAGCCTACCCTTCTGTTCTCTAAGTTTGCTGGCCTACACCATTCGTATCCTGCCTCTGGTGACCTCTGTCCCTGGTCTGGGTCTTATTAAAGTTCAGAGGTTTGTCTTGAGATGAGCGCTCAGAGGATCTCATCCCAATCCATCCCTGTACTGAGTAACTGCTTAGAGGAGAGTCTTAACTACTGTGATATAAATCCTGTACCACAGGAATAAATGATCCCGAATAACTACTAAAACACTAATACAGTATCATGGTGAAGTCATAGACAGTTTTAACCGTGGATCTTTACTGTCCATTCCTCACTGACTAAGTAGCATTAAAGGCCAAATTCGCATAACATCAACAATACAGTATGTCGCCTGAATCTAAAGAAAATGGGAGACAAAAATAAAATCCCTTCTTGATTCCCCCTCTCCCCCTCTCCTTTTCTCATTTTTACTTCTTCTCCATAGCTTTGGAAACGTGCTCAGCATATGTGGGAACTCCTTCAAGACTGTTGGAAAAGCATTCCAGGTGAAGCTGGTTGCGAGAATGCCAAGATTTTGCAAAGCTGTCATCAAGGCAAAGGGTGGCTACTTTTAACAATCTCAAATCTCAAATATATTTAGATTTCTTTATCACTTTTTGTGGTTACTACATGATTCCGTGTGTGTTATTTCATAGTTTTGATGTCTTCACTATTATTCTACAATGTAGAAAATAGTAAAAATAAAGAAAAACCCTTGAATGAGTAGGTGTGTCACGGCCGTCAAAGAGAGGAGACCAAGGCACCGTGTGGGATGTGTACATGCTTCTTTATTTCAAAGAACGAACACTAAACAAACTAACAAACGAACTGTGAAGCTATACAAAAATGAGTGCTGACAGGCAACACCACATAGACAACTACCCACCAATACAGGTGGGAAAAGGCAACCTAAGTATGGTTCTCAATCAGAGACAACGATAGACAGCTGCCTCTGATTGAGAACCACACCCGGCCAAACACGCAGAAATACAAATCATAGAAAAAGGAACATAGAATGCCCACCCAAATCACACCCTGACCTAACCAAAATAGAGACATAAACAGCTCTCTACGGTCAGGGCGTGACAAGGTGTGTCCGAACTTTTGACTGGTACTGTACATGTATGAAAATATTATGTTTGTTGTCTCCTGGTGCGTTTCCAATATATATCTCCTAAAAATGTTTTTTTTTTATATAATACCTTATGTATTTCTTGGCTATTATTGTTCTGTACTTTTTAATGTATTTGTACATTTTATACAGACCCCAGGTGTCACGTCCTGACCATATAGAGCCTTTATTTTCTATGGTAGAGTAGGCCAGGGTGTGACTGGGGGGTGTTCTAGTTTATTATCTCTATGTGGGGTTCTAGGTTTAATTTTCTATGTTGGTGATTTGTATGATTCCCAATTAGAGGCAGCTGGTAATCGTTGTCTCTAATTGGGGATCATTTTTAAGTAGTGTTTGTTCCCACCTGTGTTTGTGGGATGTTGATTTTTGTATTTTGAGTTGTTTGTTGTTTGAGTCACGGTTCGTTGTTTGTTTCTTGTTTTTGTTTGATAGTTTCACTTTAATAAATTATGTGGAACTTTAATCACGCTGCGCCTTGGTCCGTCTCTACAAACGATCGTGACACCATGAAGACTAGCTGCTGCATGTGCAGTAGCTAATGAAATCATTTCAAGCAGAGCTAAATAATAATTACATGAACTGGAATGACACTCACTCACGGTTGCAAAAGACAAGCTGTGAGCAAGCCACGCCCCAAAATATTAAAAGGAGACATCCCCACATGAGACATCACTGTGAGAGGAAATAACAATTTTTTGAACCTCAAATAACCATTGATAGGCTCAAAGGGTTATTTGGCTCAGTTTGGTTCCACATAAGAACCTTCACTGTCATTGAGGAATAAGGAACCCTCATTTTTTGTGTGTACAGTGTGGGAATTTGCAGTGGTGGCTGTGCTGGTGGCTGTGCTGGTGGCTGTGCTGATGGCTGTGCTGATGGCTGTGCTGGTGGCTGTGCTGGTGGCTGTGCTGATGGCTGTGCTGGTGGCTGTGCTGATGGCTGTGCTGATGGCTGTGCTGGTGGCTGTGCTGATGGCTGTGCTGATGGCTGTGCTGATGGCTGTGCTGATGGCTGTACTGATGGCTGTGCTGATGGCTGTGCTGGTGGCTTTGCTGATGGCTGTGCTGATGGCTGTGCTGATGGCTGTGCTGGTGGCTATGCTGATGGCAGCGCTGGTGGCTGTGCTGATGGCTGTGCTGATGGCTGTGCTGGTGGCTGTGCTGATGGCTGTGCTGGTGGCTGTGCTGGTGGCTGGGCTGATGGATGTGCTGGTGGCGGGGGATTAAGTCCAAATCCAGTGACATTGCAGCACAAAATGTTTCAAGGGTATGTTTGCTGTTTTGGGTGTGAACTGGTAGTTGATACCATTACTCTCCAAAGAGAGTCATTTCTGGGCGCTCACATGCAAATTGACAGACATCGATGAGCTCATTTGTCTGTCTAGCTCTGTTTCTGACACTTTCCCCTGTCTGAATGTCATGGTGACTTTCCATTTATATACCACTAATAGATCATTTATAGGGCTTGTGTTCTGTCTCTGTCTCTCTGGCGGTCTCTCAACAGGGTGAGCAGGGTGAGCGTCACGCCTCATCAGGCAGTCTAAACAACACAGCACAGCTCTGCGTTCCTTACTGATCACTGTGTTGCCTGCATGTCGCAGACCTGGGTTCAAATACTATTTGAAATCTTTCAAATACATTTAGCATTGGCTTTAGTCTACCTGGAGTGCCAGATGGTCTGGCTTTGCTTTTCTACAACCATTCTATTAGTTCCATTGTACCAGGCAAGCTCAATCAAGCCCAGATACAGTATTTTGAAATGATTTAAAGTACTATTTGAGTCCAGGTCTTGTATGTTGTTAATGAGCATTCTCATCCACTACCACACAAATAAAAACAATACCGTGACCTCTGCTCTGACTTCACTGCAGGGACAGAAAGCACTTTCCAACCAGAAGCAGCGGCTGTGAGAAAAACCTCCAACTAAATCGTCATAACAATCTCCTGGAGAATGTCTAATTCATGCTAAGGTCTGTAGCATACTTTCCCAAAGTGTTCTGTCAATCTGCTGGTTAGGGTCTGCGTCCCAAATGGCATTCTATAATCTGATATATTTCCTATGGGGCCCCAGGCAAAAGTTGTGCACTATATAGATACTAGGGTGCCATTTGGAGTGAAAATTTAGTGTTCGTTCCAATATGTCCAAACCAAGCTGGTACACGCCAAAGCCACAGAGACACTTAGAGTGAATGGTATTTTTTTATTTTTTTGTAAATCTGGACTCAGATCAGTTCAATCAAAGACTTTCAGAAAGAGAGAGAGAACCGCTACCACCAAACCGTTTACACGGACATTATGCTCAGATGAAAGACTGGGAAATGAAAATGTTGATCACATTTCTTCACACGACATTATAAAAACAATAACTACTCAAAGACGTAAGATGTGTAAAAAAACAAACAAAAAAAAACAATAAGATGGAAAGAAGCTGTAAAATGAAAACCCAAGAGCGGGAAGGCCTTTTCTAAATCACTCTTTAAGAATGTCT
>NC_092092.1:6876642-7056642 GCF_045679555.1 Salvelinus alpinus
GCTGCTTCAGGGGGTCCATAGACCATGACAGAACATGTGTGTGTAACCCTGACCTGGCATCTAAGGAGCATGAATGAATCCTATGATTGCGGATTAGAGGTAGAAGTGATAATTCACTTAACCCGGAGTTTTTAAATGTGGCAGATAGTGTGGTCCAAATGGGTTACTTCACTAGAATTCTTTAACATACTATGAATAGTCAGTGACTGTACCTCAGAACAGCAGCTCAATTTCTTTCTTTCTTTCTTTCTTTCTTTCTTTCTTTCTCTCTCACGCACGCACGCACGCACGCACGCACGCACGCACGCACGCACGCACGCACGCACGCACACACACACACACACACACACACACACACACACACACACACACACACACACACACACACATACAGTACTGTACTCACATACTGGAGAGACTTGGGTCACTCTATTTTCATGAATACATCATCTGGGTCTAAGTGTTGAACATCCCAAAATATTTTCAGAAAATTAAGCTCAAGCTCCAAGGAGATAAGCATGTGTTACATAAATTGCAGTTTATTTACAAAAATCAAAAATCTGACATACCAGGTATCAGGCAGAAATGGACTTTAAAAATATTTTTGTTGTCCATCAATGTTACAAACTTATGTTAACTAATAGGAACGAAAAGTTCAGTTTTAGAATTGGCCTAATCAAGACCAAATTAAATATGTGTGACATGATACCCTTTGGATGGATCATTTTAGAATGTCAGTGTATTAGCTAGTACACAGTGCAGGTTTTAATCATGACCAGAGGGACCGCCTAAGTGCCAAACTTTCCTAAGTAGATTTAGAAACAGCATAATTATGCAGTTCTGGTGAGAACTGGCAAAATGTTTCACAACCTCATCCACGTTGGGGGAGCGTGCCGTCCTTGACTCAACACGGAGAAATCCGGTTTTAATCAGTTTTAAAGCTGAGAAGCTTCTCTCGCAAGAAGCACTGCTGACTGGTGTGACAACAGAAATCTTACAAAGTGGAAATAGCTCATGGAAGACCTTTTTTATATGGTTCTAGAAACTCAACAATGTCAAGGAGAGTAGACTGTCTGTCCCTTCCACTTGTCTCTCTCCTATCAAGAAGTCACTTGGTTTGATGAACCTCATGTTTGAGGCCCTCTAAATCTGACTCAAAGGTCTGAGCAAAGGCAAACAGAGGCTCCTCGTTCAATAATGTTGTACTCTTTGGGTTGAGAGACTGGACCCCTTGCATTATCTCGCAATTCTTCTTTGAAAAACGCCTCTGCAGCTCAGCTGTGAGACTGTCAAGCACCTGATAAAAGATAGCTCTTTGGAAGCTCTCACCATCACTTTGGTCACTATTTTTCTGTCCTACAGTGCTCATCGTCAATGAGTCATGAAATCTTAAGCTTGTTTTAAGCTGTCTTTTACACACTGTTTGTACACTTATTTTGCATTGCTCTGCAATCTCTTCAACCTCTTTCCGTAGTTCTCCAAAGTAACCCTCACTTCTGCAGTCCTGTAATGTGTCTATAAGGGCACCTACTAGATCCACAGCCCTTGCTGGGTCAAGAGAGCTTGATTGGAGCATGTCAGAAAGACATTTGGCATCACCAAGCACTTTACAAAAGGTAACCAAAACCCCTTGAAATGTAAATCTATCTGAGAAAGAAGGCCCCTTGCCTCCACTGATCTGTCACCACTATGTTCAAGTGTGATATCCTGTAGCACTCTCAGAACTGCTGGAAGCCTGTCCCTCAGATTACTGCATGCCATGTATCTGCATGCCCACCTTACATCCGTAAGTCTCCGTAGTTCCCTGGACTGCTGCTGTGGATACAGCTCTTTCTGAACTGCAAGTCACTTGAGATGAACGTACGAGCCAGACACACCTTACATCCGTAAGTCTCCGTAGTTCCTCGGGCTGCTGCTGCTGTGGATACAGCCAGAGTACGAGCCAGATACAAAGTTATAAAGCTTCTGCAGGAGAGCAAAACAGTGAACTGCCTCAGGCACTGATTTTACAGCATCGACAAGAACCAAATTCAAACAATGTGCATTACAGTGCACACAAAATGTCAATCTTGCACAGTTTTTAATCCGTGCACACACACCAGAATGCTTTCCGCTCATGACAGATGCACCGTCATAGCCTTGCGCCCACAAGATTATTTCTGTAGTCCAGATCATGTTTTTCAAGGCAATCAATTATAATTTTTGTGAGACCTGCTGCATCTAAGCTTTCAGCTGACTGTGGCCCCGTTGTAATTGTACCTCACAACTAAAGTAATTTGTTCTTTTCTCTTTAAATCTTTGGTTTCATTTGCAATTACACAAAAAAACGTCACGTTCTTTTACTTCTCTTATTATTTCACTCTGTACCTTCTCAGCTAAGCCCTCAATAACTTCATTCTGGATTTGGTGGCTTGTGTACTTATTAGCATCGCCACATGCATTCAACCTTTTCTCTATGAGAGGGTCATGCTTTGCAATTTTTTTCTAAGCTTGTCAAAAGAAAAAACCTTGTTGTGAGAGTCATTAGACTCTCGATGACCTCTCTGCGCTATATTTTGAGTGACAGTTAATAGGAGCACATCTGCAATTGTTCTAATGTAAGTACAGTTTTTCTCCACTTTCTTTTTCCGGTCCTCATTTATGACATCTAACATTGATGAGTTGCTGTCAATAGTGTAACGGTCGTCATAGTCGTTCTCCTCCTCAGACGAGGAGGAGCATGGATCGGACCAACACGCAGAGTGGGTAGTGCTCATGATAATTTATTAAATCGAAACTGAACACTAACATGAAACAAAATAACAAAATGAATACAACCGACAACAGTCCCGTGTGGCACGAATACAAACACGGAAACAAACACCCACAAAACACACGTGAAACCCCGGCTGCCTTATGATTCTCAATCAGGGACAACGATTGACAGCTGCCTCTGATTGAGAATCATACCAGGCCGAACACAAAATCCCAACATAGACAAACCCACCCAACTCACGCCCTGACCAACTAAATAAATACAAGACAAAAGAAAACAGGTCAGGAACGTGACAAATAGCCCCTTTATGCTGATTCCAAGCATACATAGTATTGATATGATGCTCTGCCTTCGAATGGAGCTTAAACCCAGAATCTTTAATAATATATTATATTTCAGGCTAGGGTCTATTTTTCTCCACTTCCTGTCTGGCTGATGTGCCCAAAGTAAACTGCCTGTTACTCAGGCCCAGAAGCCAGGATATGCATATAATTGGTACCATTGCATAGAAAACACTTTGAAGTTTGTAGAAATGTTAAAATAATGTATGTGACTATAAAACAATTGATATGGTAGGAGAAAACCCAAAGAAAAACCAACCAGAAAATATATATTTTTGAGAGCCCATGCTCAATGGAAAGCTATGGGGGATATGCAATTCCAGCTCCCAGATTGCAATTCCTATGGCTTCCACTAGATGGCTCCCACACCTGAATCTGCCTTCCACTTTGTATGATTATTTATTTGAATTGCCCGCCCTCCAATTTCACCGGAAGCTGTCGACAGGTGTCCCGCTGGCGGGGCGTCTAGCCCTAAGAAGAATCTTTAAACGGTTCCTTTTCCAGTTACAAAAACCTGACTGTGATGTGAAGGCAGATTCAGGTGTATTGGGCAGAGAAAAAATGGCTACAGGAGAAACAATAAGTTGAATCTTGACCTACAGAACATTCAAGCCATGAATTGTCCTTTATACCAGGAGCTGTTGAAAGCCCTTTTCCTAGTACCACGCTGAGTTCTGGGCAATGTTTTCAAACACGGCTGTACAGGACCCTCTTCTCTGGATCTTGATATGTCTGAAATACACATTAAATAATGGGACATATGTCTATGGAAATGCATAATTAAGGGATCCACAAGATTAGATACTAACAGCTGCTAACTAAAATGTGTAGTTTAAAGTATAGGCCTGGCCTACCATTGGGTCCTTTTGGAACAGCATATCTGGTGCTTGATGCAGTTGGGAGGGGCTCGATGACATCTCCTGGCAGCTCTGGCTCCCTGTCTTGCTCAGAGCCAGAGGTCTCTCTGTCATCCCTTGATACATCTATTACATTAAAATAACACAAGAACCATTCGTGTACAATCAAAATAAAAATGTCACAGTCATCAAAACAAGAACAGACATGAATCAACAACCAACATTTTAAAGTGAGGCTTAATCTGACAAAATCATCTATTACAAGCTGAAGCTCAACTTAAACTCTGAACTGGGCATGTGACTGACTGCCTGGTAGATGCTCTGACCTGGTGGTGGTAGACTGGGTCCTTGTGAAGTCTGACCACACTGACTCTGACTAGCCTCAGGTAGGGAGCTGCTCTGACCTGGTGGTGGTAGACTGGGTCCTTGTGAAGTCTGACCACACTGACTCTGACTAGTCTCAGGTAGGGAGCTGCTCTGACCTGGTGGTGGTAGACTGGGTCCTTGTGAAGTCTGACCACACTGACTCTGACTAGTCTCAGGTAGGGAGCTGCTCTGACCTGGTGGTGGTAGACTGGGTCCTTGTGAAGTCTGACCACACTGACTCTGACTAGCCTCAGGTAGGGAGCTGCTCTGACCTGGTGGTGGTAGACTGGGTCCTTGTGAAGTCTGGCCACACTGACTCTGACTAGCCTCAGGTAGGGAGCTGCTCTGACCTGGTGGTGGTAGACTGGGTCCTTGTGAAGTCTGACCACACTGACTCTGACTAGCCTCAGGTAGGGAGCTGCTCTGACCTGGTGGTGGTAGACTGGGTCCTTGTGAAGTCTGGCCACACTGACTCTGACTAGCCTCAGGTAGGGAGCTGCTCTGACCTGGTGGTGGTAGACTGGGTCCTTGTGAAGTCTGGCCACACTGACTCTGACTAGCCTCAGGTAGGGAGCTGCTCTGACCTGGTGGTGGTAGACTGGGTCCTTGTGAAGTCTGGCCACACTGACTCTGACTAGCCTCAGGTAGGGAGCTGCTCTGACCTGGTGGTGGTAGACTGGGTCCTTGTGAAGTCTGACCACACTGACTCTGACTAGCCTCAGGTAGGGAGCTGCTCTGACCTGGTGGTGGTAGACTGGGTCTTTGTGAAGTCTGACCACACTGACTCTGACTAGCCTCAGGTAGGGAGCTGCTCTGACCTGGTGGTGGTAGACTGGGTCCTTGTGAAGTCTGACCACACTGACTCTGACTAGCCTCATGTAGGGAGCTGCTCTGACCTGGTGGTGGTAGACTGGGTCCTTGTGAAGTCTGACCACACTGACTCTGACTAGCCTCAGGTAGGGAGCTGCTCTGACCTGGTGGTGGTAGACTGGGTCCTTGTGAAGTCTGGCCACACTGACTCTGACTAGCCTCAGGTAGGGAGCTGCTCTGACCTGGTGGTGGTAGACTGGGTCCTTGTGAAGTCTGGCCACACTGACTCTGACTAGCCTCAGGTAGGGAGCTGCTCTGACCTGGTGGTGGTAGACTGGGTCCTTGTGAAGTCTGGCCACACTGACTCTGACTAGCCTCAGGTAGGGAGCTGCTCTGACCTGGTGGTGGTAGACTGGGTCCTTGTGAAGTCTGACCACACTGACTCTGACTAGCCTCAGGTAGGGAGCTGCTCTGACCTGGTGGTGGTAGACTGGGTCTTTGTGAAGTCTGACCACACTGACTCTGACTAGCCTCAGGTAGGGAGCTGCTCTGACCTGGTGGTGGTAGACTGGGTCCTTGTGAAGTCTGACCACACTGACTCTGACTAGCCTCAGGTAGGGAGCTGCTCTGACCTGGTGGTGGTAGACTGGGTCCTTGTGAAGTCTGACCACACTGACTCTGACTAGCCTCAGGTAGGGAGCTGCTCTGACCTGGTGGTGGTAGACTGGGTCCTTGTGAAGTCTGACCACACTGACTCTGACTAGCCTCAGGTAGGGAGCTGCTCTGACCTGGTGGTGGTAGACTGGGTCCTTGTGAAGTCTGGCCACACTGACTCTGACTAGCCTCATGTAGGGAGCTGCTCTGACCTGGTGGTGGTAGACTGGGTCCTTGTGAAGTCTGACCACACTGACTCTGACTAGCCTCATGTAGGGAGCTGCTCTGACCTGGTGGTGGTAGACTGGGTCCTTGTGAAGTCTGACCACACTGACTCTGACTAGCCTCAGGTAGGGAGCTGCTCTGGGGTCCGGTGGTGATGCAATGACTGGAGCCTGTTTGCACCTGATCTACCTGCTTGTGCTTCTTTAAAATATAAATCTGATATCTCTCACTTTCTTTTCATGTTTAATTGACCCTATGCAAAAATAAGACAGTCTATGGTCACATCTAAGCATCCAATTACCAACATTTTAGTCCAATCTCAATCTTAATTACAAATGTACATTATCATAACTGTACCTTAAAATCAACTACCAGCCTAAGTTACTAGTTAGATCATGGCTAGCCCTACTCTGCAGTAAGTAACTTAGCTAGCTATAATTTCTTACGTCTTTACGATAGCAAACAGGCTATCTGCAAATTGTGGTAATCTTTTGAGTAACGTTACCAGATTTTTTTGGAGTTCAAGTACGAAAATCTAACTGAGTTAATGGATTTCAAAGTGCTGAATGTTAACTTGCTGAACACTGACAGCTGTAGTCTACTAGTTACCCCACATTAGAATGAATGTTAACTTGCTGAACACTGACAGCTGTAGTCTACTAGTTACCCCACATTAGAATGAATGTTAACTTGCTGAACACTGACAGCTGCAGCCTACTAGTTACCCCACATTAGAATGAATGTTAACTTGCTGAACACTGACAGCTGTAGTCTACTAGTTACCCCACATTAGAATGAATGTTAACTTGCTGAACACTGACAGCTGCAGCCTACTAGTTACCCCCACATTAGAATGAATGTTAACTTGCTGAACACTGACAGCTGCAGCCTACTAGTTACCCCACATTAGAATGAATGTTAACTTGCTGAACACTGACAGCTGCAGCCTACTAGTTACCCCACATTAGAATGAATGTTAAATTGCTGAACACTGACAGCTGTAGTCTACTAGTTACCCCAAATTAGAATGAATGTTAACTTGCTGAACACTGACAGCTGCAGCCTACTAGTTACCCCACATTAGAATGAATGTTAACTTGCTGAACACTGACAGCTGTAGCCTACTAGTTACCCCACATTAGAATGAATGTTAACTTGCTGAACACTGACAGCTGTAGTCTACTAGTTACCCCCACATTAGAATGAATGTTAACTTGCTGAACACTGACAGCTGTAGTCTACTAGTTACCCCACATTAGAATGAATGTTAACTTGCTGAACACTGACAGCTGCAGCCTACTAGTTACCCCCACATTAGAATGAATGTTAACTTGCTGAACACTGACAGCTGTAGCCTACTAGTTACCCCCACATTAGAATGAATGTTAACTTGCTGAACACTGACAGCTGTAGCCTACTAGTCACCCCCACATTAGAATGAATGTTAACTTGCTGAACACTGACAGCTGCAGCATACTAGTTACCCCCACATTAGATAAACATTCGTATACTGTAACTTACAACACTGCACTGTATATGCGTGTCTTACTAGCACAGATGTAAACATAATGTTAAACTAAATTGGGAACCAATCTCTCTAATCTGATTAACTGTCTCTTACAGGAGACAAAGGTCTTACGTTTACTTACACAGGGACTCAACTTTCGTAAAAGTTGTTCAGGAAACCTAAACCCGATGCTAAACCTTAAAACTTACTTCAAATATGATGCTTTCGACAATCGCGAAAAGAGCTCGTGGAGCTGTGGAAATATTATCTCTTCTTCTTCTGTATGTTCTTCTTCTTCTTCTTTATCTCGCAACCAACATTAATATTCTCTCTTCTTCGTCATCGATTTTAAAACGTCAAAATAAATGTTTTTTTCAACAAGAGGTGAAATGAGATGCCAATCAGCATCAAACTGCCAGTAGCGAATTACATTTTGGGACGGCACCCGGGGTGGTGTCCAGTGACACCCTGGACACCCCTCTGGCTCCGCCCCTGGTGGGGGCAACGTACTGAGAAGCCCCTCGCCACAGCCCGGCTCCAACCCCGCCCACCACACGTTTTAATTTTGTGGTTACTTTCGGTTACTGGCTCAGTGCTCTAGCCACTAGGCTACCTGCCATCCCTATGTTAAGCTAGCCACAATAACGATTAGCCACAATAGTGGAATATGCAGTTAGCCTTAAAAAATTAAAGTTCCTCATTGAAAGTGATGTAAACGGATACAAATAATGGAATCATGTTAAAGAAGGTTGGACTGTTGTTACATAATTTTTTATTAAATACAATGAATCATGTGTTTGACAATAAACAGATCTCTTTTTATTCCACTGTGGATTGTCGTGAAAAATTGCAAGATTATGTTATAATGCTTGTAAGATTGTTATAATGCTTGTATTACATTATAATAGTTGTTACATTCGACAGAATATAGTATTGTGTGTGTGTTCCACTGAGGATGGGCCTCTATGAGATATAGCACTGACAGAGGAGATTTACGATGTCTTTGGGTAATAAAGCCTAAAGAGCATTCCAGAGAACATGAGCTAATGGTTCTGTTCTATACCGTATCAGGGAGAGACGGTTCCCTTTTGGAGTGAGGGGGCCAGACACTGGTCTTTACAATGAAAACTGTTGACACAGCAGTAACTGTCTGCTATGTTTTATAGATATCTTTCATACAAATCTTAACCTTTGTGAACTGTTCCTAAGATCTGTGATTCGTCATGTAAGTTGAGAGGGGTGTATCTTGGCTATAAAAGATCTTTGTATTTTTTGGTGGTACTTTTCAATGGTTCATTTGAGATAGCGCATCAATGAAAGTCAAAAAGGGCTATTGCAAAGCTCTTATAAAAAAATATGTAATTTAAGTATAACTCTGACTGGTGTGTAGTTTGTAACTCTCCTCATTTGGTAAAGCAGAAAAATGCCACCACAGGATGTATTTGACTGCGTAATTGCATTGGGAGCACACATATATTCATTGCACAGCCTCACCTACGGATTGTGCACCGATGAAATGGGGTATCAGCCTACTCAGTGACACCTACAGAACACAACTATGAAGAGTTTGCACAGATATTGGCTTCTTAGCTCTTATTGCAGGACTCTAAACCCACCGTGAAGTGTGGGCTCTCTTCACGTCAATCTTCCTGTGGTACATCTTCAGGTTCTCCGAGATGATTTACCTCACTTTGTCCTCATACTCCGTCCAGGTCCAGTGGAGATTTTGCAATTCCATCGACAACAATGTTGTTCCGTGTTGATAATCTGATTTCTCTATCATGGATTCACATACAGAATTGATGTGCTCTCTCAATGACTTACAGATGTCATCTTGCCATTTTCCTGTTTAATAAACTCATTGAGCTGACCCTGGGAGAACTGCAAACTGTTCGTCAGGTCCTGGACCTCTCTGGTCTGGTTGTCCATTTTTATATTAGTTGACTGCACCAGTATTTTGGACAAAACACTTGAAACCCTTTTCTTGCTGTAACAACTGCTTGTCAACATATTTTTCTTCCTTTAAAAGATCCTTCACCTGTGACAGAGAGTCCTCAATGGTACGCCCACCGGCTTTGGTCTTTGTCATGATAGGAATATAGGCTATGTTGTTTGCTACTCCTCACAGTTCCAGACAGGGCAGATCAGAGGGAAGATAGAAACAGCAACAAAAAGCAGGGATCTAGACAGTCACAGGCCCGGAACAATCTGCGGTTCCAACCACAAGGGCTAACTGCGTCGCTGGATGTGTTCAAGCCCTTAAGGAAACCACGCTCGCATGATAGGTAGCTGAAAGTTGTAACGCTCGACGTTGGGAGAAAGAGAGGAGGACCAAGATGCAGCGTGGTGAGTATTCATAATGCCTTTTAATGAAAAAGAATACTTGAACAAAACAACAAAACTAACGATAAACGAGAATGACACGAAACGAAACAGTCCTGTCTGGTGAATTACACTAAACAGGAAATAACCACCCACGAAACTCAGGTGGAAAAAGGCTACCTAAGTATGATTCTCAATCAGAGACAACTAACGACACCTGCCTCTGATTGAGAATCATACCAGGCCAAACGGAAAAAAACAACATAGAAAAACAAACATAGATAACCCACCCAACTCACGCCCTGACCATACTAAAACAAAGAAATAACAAAAGAACTAAGGTCAGAACGTGACAAAAGTGGCATCTAGGATAGCTGCTACACCAGCTGTTCATCAGACCCTTGGTCGGCAGGATCACTGGACAGATAGAAGCGGTTCCAGATACTGATGTTGACTAGCTAGTATCCAAACCTTTTTCAAAATAACACTTTTTCGGAGACTTTAAAAACTTTCCAAAACAATAAACTGAGCTCTCCCTCGTTCTGCGTTCAACAGTGCTTTATAGTGTAAAACTGAATGTGTTACCCAAAGATAGATTTAACAAGTCATTTTACATTCATTTGCACCTCCCTATTGCAGACAACAAGCTTCCATTCCCCATCTCAGAATGCGGGTTATGGCTGATTTAAGATGAAATCGTCAACCCTGTTACTTTGTCACCTTTTATAGTACATTCTAAAATGTATTTAACCTCTGGAGATGGGATTTGTTTTGTTTGTGAAGTACTCTTTATGACACAATGTTAAAATTAAGTGTAATAAAACTAGTTTTGTCAGAATTACACTAACCAAAAGGCACCCACTTATTGTAGCTCGTGAAATGCATCATGATGTGGTAAGATCTGATGCTGGTACATCATTACTGTACTAGAACTAGACCCTTTATTTAAAGGCACAATCTGTAGTTTCAACAGCCTGACCCTGCTGCTGTACTTGGTAAGGCTAACAGTCCAAACAGCAGACCAAGCATATTGGGATTTATGTGGGCAGCTTTGGCCCTGTTGTCTAAAGGTGAAGAAAACTTCACAGAAAATGTAAGATATAAAGTCAGGCATAATGAGTTTTTTTTTCGTCCCCTTCAACAATCAATCAATCAATTAATCACATTTATTTATAAAGCCCTTTTTAGCAGAGTGCTTTACAGAAACCCAGTCTAAAACCTCAAACAGTATGCAATGTAGATGGTGGCAGGAAGAAAGGCAGGAACCTAGGGAGAAACCTAGAGAGGAACCAGGCTCTGTGGAGTGGCCAGTTCTCTTCTGGCTGTGCAGGGTGGAGATTATAAGAGTACATGGCCATTAAGGCCAGATTGTTCTTCAAGATGTTCAATCGTTCATAGATGACCAGCAGGGTCAAATAATAATCACAGTGGCTGTAGAGGGTGCAACAGGTCAGTACCTCAGGAGTAAATGTCAGCTGGTTTTTCATAGTCGAGCATTCATATGTCGAGACAGCAGGTGCAGTAGAGAGAGAGAGTCGAAAACAGTAGGTCAAGGAAAAGGTAACACTTCCAGTGAACAGGTCAGGGTTCCATAGCCGCAGGCAGAACAGTTGAAACTGGAGCAGCAACATGACCAGGTGGACTGGGAACAGCCAGGAGTAATCAGGCCAGGTAGTCCTGAGGCATGGTCCTAGGGCTCAGGTCCTCCAAGGGGAGGGAGAGAGAGAGAATTAGAGGGAGCATACTTAAATTCACACAGGACATCAGATAAGACGGGAGAATTAGACCAGATATAACAGACTGACCCTAGCCCCCAGGCACATAGACTATTGCAGCATAAATACTGAAGGCTGAGACAGTGGAGGGGTCGGGGGACACTGTTGCCCCGTCTGACAATACAATACCCCCGGACAGGGCCATCCAGGGTAGTCTGTAACCCCACCCACGTTTCCAAAGCACAGCCCCCACACATCTAGAGGGATATCAACAGATCAACAACTTACTATCCTGAAACAAGGCTGAGTATAGCCCACGAGGATCTCCTCCACCGCAAGAGCCCGAAGGGGGCTCTTACACAACTAAAAGTCACAATGACACGCAACCAAAACCCAGAAGTGTTACCATTAAAACATTGTCCATCTGTTTGAGCACAGAATTGAATAGAGAACAACCAATCTGTTTTGTTGAGTGTATCGTGATTGAATTTTATCACCAAGACCAATCCAATTGTTCCAAACTACTGCTGCTGCATGGATAGCCTTGTAATGTCAATTTTGCTGTTTTGTCTACGAGAGTTATGGAACTTGGCAGATAGAGCATTGTACTGAAATGACTAAACCATGGTGGTTTTAGTGTAGACTCCATGTATTACTAAACTAATGCAGGAGTTATTCAAAAACTGACTTCATAGCCATGAACCCACTGAACTTTTATTCACAATCATGAAGCCAAAGATCATACCCACCTCACACCATTACAAATAAAAAGGGAGGTTAGCATGACTTGGGGGTATGATCTTTGACCCTCTGTAACTTTCTCATTCATCATTATTCACGATTCATTCAGGATTACCCATAATTATGGTAGCATCCAGATTAACGATTCATTCAGGATTATCCATAATTATGGTAGCATCCAGATTAACGTATAAGTGTTTAGAAACACATATTCTTATTTACAACAAAAGCGACTCCAAAATAACACAATACATTGTTTACCATTCATTTCTATTGGGAACAAAATAATCTGAAACCCAACTCAAAACGAACTGCCAGTGCATCCAATAATTTTGTATGGTCACTAGCTTGATGTTGTCATTGCTAGGAATATGGGACAAATTACTAAACGTTTTGACTACTTTATTGATAAGAATATTTTGGAGTGTCAATTTTGACTCCTATTTGTTTTATTTTTATAAAACAATATTGGCTGTTAAACAAAATCTCTTTCTCTGAGCAATTGGATTAGTATAAAATAATATCACTTCACAATTTTTTTTATCAACAATATAGTATTTGAATGATTTATTGGTGATCTTTATCAAGGGTGTGAATAAATTCAGACCCTAATGTACTGCACCATATAATAGACCTGGGTAGAAAATGTGTTTCTATTCCACAATGCAAAGTTAACAGTAGCTTTCAGACACAAGTTGTTGTTGATAGACAGCTTTCCCATTACCAACTGTAGGCCTACCATCCTGTAAGGTTATGAGAAATATAGTCCGGCTTACTACAGTTGTACATGGCCAGAGACACCAGGAAGTAAAACCAGACACTCCACGTTGTGCTCCTGTAGCTAGGCTATGTATTAGGACCTGTGTGGACTAAACAATTGACTGACCCAGATTGTATGAAAGTCAATTCCCTATTCACGCCTACATCAAATTATATTAAAAAAAGGGCATTCATCAGAGGCATAACGGAGTATTGTGAAAGCTAACTTGCTACTTCTACTGCAATATTGCATAAAGAATCATTCAAATCGAGTTTAGAGTATTATTCCCTCGATGTTCAGACAGAAGCCCAGCTCTCTTTGGGCATCTGTGGCGACAGGCAGATAATCCCTGTTAACTACAGTACAGTATGTGTGTTCTTCAGCCCTAGCTACCTTTACACGTCATTAACGTCAACACCACCAGGATGGAAAAGTCAGGACGAAAAGGGATCTCCCAATTCCATTGCCTCATATCTCCCTGCCCTGTGGGCCCACAACAGCAACAACCCTACCTGGGTTATAATAAAGCCATGTGGGTGCTTATATTTGTCCTATTGTGTAATGTGTACTGTGAACTGTGTACTGTGTAATGTGTGTGTGTGTGTGTGTGTGTGTGTGTGTGTGTGTGTGTGTGTGTGTGTGTGTGTGTGTGTGTGTGTGTGTGTGTGTGTGTGTGTGCGTTTGTACTGTACACACTAAAAAGAAACGGTTTTATATAGAGTCAAATGAGGGTTGTTTGGCTTGGTAGTATAGCAGAATCCTTTTTGGTGCTATACGGAACCTTTTTATATAATATCCCTTTTATATATATTCTATATAACACCAAAAAAGGGTTCTGCTATGTTTTAAAGCCTTTTTACATTTAACATGTACATTTTGGCCGTTTAGTAGATTCTCTTTTCCAGAACGACTTACAGTAATGAGCTTGCAGACATTTTTTTCATACTATTTTACATTTTTTATTTCTTTTTTAGAACCTTTATTGAGAGTGGTTTAACACTACATGGCCAAAAGTATGTGGACACCTGCTCGTCAAACATCTCATTACAAAATCATGGACATTAATATGAAGTTGGTCCCCCCTTTGCTGCTATAACAGCCTCCACTCTTCTGTGAGGGCTTTCCACTAGATGTTGGAACATTGCTGGGGGGGGGACTTGCTTCCATTCAGCCACAAGAGCATTATAGTGAGGTCAGGCACTGATGTTGGGCGATTAGGCCTGGCTCGCAGTCGGTGTTCCAATTCATCCCAGAGATGTTCGGTGGGGTTGAGATCAGGGCTCTGTGCAGGCCAGTCAAGTTCTTCCACACCGTTCTCGAACAAACCATTTCCGTACGGACCTCACTTTGTGCACGGTGGCAGTGTCATGTTAAAATAGGAAAGGGCCTTCCCCAAACTATTGGCATAAAGTTGGAAGCACAGAATCGTCTAGAATATCATTGTATGTTCTGGTGTTAGAATTTCCCTTCACTGGAACTAAGGAGCCTAGCACGAACCATGAAAAACAGCCCAGACCATTATTCTTTCTCTACCAAACTTTACAGTTGGCACTATGCATTTGGACAGGTAGCGTTCTCCTGGCATCCACCAAATCCAGAGTAGTCCATCGGACTGCCAGATGGGAAGCGTGATTCATCATTTCAGAGAACACGTTTCCACTGCTCCAGAGTCCAATGGCAGCAAGCTTTACACCACTCCGGCCGACGTTTGGCATTGTGCATGGTGATCTTAGGCTTGTGTGCGGCTGCTCTCCCATGGAAACCCATTTCATGAAGCTCCTGACGAACAGTTATTGTGCTGACCTTGTTTCCAGAGGCAGTTTGGAACTGGGTAGTGAGTGTTGCAACCGAGGACAGACAATCACTCAGGGTTGCCCAAAAAGAGCTGTGTGCAAACCACACACCCCCATATGCTAATGAGCTTCCGCCCCTACATTTGAGTTATTACCTTGAGTGAGATGAAATAACCCTTTTTTAACTGAAAAGAACCATTAAAGGACTCAAAGGGTTATTTTGGTTAGTATGATTCCACATACAGCCATCATCCTTCCTAAGAAACCCTTAAGGAATCCTCATTTTTTGTGTGTATGTCAAACAAACCTTTTTTACGACACCATTAGAGGGATAGGTTAATCAATAGATTCTCATATCTGAAAACCTGCCTATTTGAAATTTTTCTTGCTTCTGACAATTAATAAAGATTTCTGGAGAAACTATTGAGAGGGAAGCAAAGATACATTTGAGTCTGATGTGTCATGTCACTCTCTGAGGATTGTTAGACTGGAAATATGGGTTTCATGGTCAATTCATAGAGAAACAGAGAGAGTGGGGACATGAGGGAGAGTGGGATTCCTCTACTCTTTATGTGGTCAAGTAACGGCGAATACAGGTTGAAAAGCTCTAATTTTGAACCATTGTCAGGAGGGTTGTTCAACTATTTAACAAATATGTTTGGACTCGTTTCACGTCCAGACGGAGAAAGAGGCGGTTGAGTTTCTCACCCTTGTTAATAATGGACTCTCCTGATTCCCATGAGAGGTAGCCTAGAACTAGAGATCAGGATCAGTATAGATGGAGAAATAGTCATCAATACAACACAAAGTAGTCGCTGAACAGCTTGGAAACAATGTATTGCAGAAAGGCTAAATGCTGGGCAAGATGGCCAGAAGGAAAGAGACACAACAACTTGCTCTGAGCCATGGAGTTTGTTAAGGTTACCCTTATGATAATGCACACAAACCGGCCTACCCAGACAAACACAGGGACACACCTAAGGGGAGGTGTTTATATTTACTTTGTACAGCTACAGGTGGGCCGATTTCATTCTAGTAGGCACGGCTGTTGTTGCACCTGTACCAGTCTCTGGTTCTTCCCTCCACACAGGAAGCAGCCTCACACAGAGGTAGACCGACTCCAGACTACTTTTGTAACAGGTATGAAACAACAATGCTCTTTTTATCTATTTTTCTCTTTTTTTTAGTTCATCACAATTTTGCTTTAAAATACGACTGTTTATTATTTAACTCTTGGGCCTACAATTTCCTCGCCCCGTGGAACTTGAACTAACACAATAAAAAAAAGATCGGTCTTCTCATGAAAACGTCTGTAGCGTCCGAACAATTTGGCCTAGGAAGTATTATTGAACGATGAGAAATCTCACGAACACGATGGTGTTCTCCGTTCTGCTCTAGGATGTTCACAAGACTCGTCTGAAGGTTCTCGGGTAACAGTTTTTAAAAAATGATGGAAGTATATATGGAGATAGTTTAGCACCTGAAATAAGGTGATACATACCTGTCATATCTTTTTATTATGCAGTGTAAATTGTTTCCTGGTCTCTCAGATATAGAACAGGCAGTTCAGAACCAACTTCCTCTTGAAAATGTTTTGGGGAATATCTGTTCCATGTAGTGAATCTGTTATTCAATGCATTTCTATTGGCTAATAGCAGTAATACCAAATTCAATGTTTCATCCAATTGTTTTTTTATATATATATATTTTTTTTTATACTTGAAGGGGTCTTAAAATTCGAACTCAAATAGCTAAATAATCCTTGCTATGACCCTCTTAAAACAATTCCATACTGTATGTTAATTTAGAACCCCCCCCCCAGCTTAGACAGGGCTTAGACTCTAGAGGTTTAATGGAGAGCCATGCAATTACTAAATTCAATTTATTACACGGAAAATGCCTTTGTAGTCAAATGGCAACTCAAGCCAAAGTATTGGGAGTTGCATCATGAAAACCTAACGTGCGGTCTTGCACAGGGGATATTTAAAGCATTCAGCTTTACTTACGTCAAATCAACATCTATTCCACTTTGGTTCAACGTCATTTAAATGAAATTACTTGGGAAACAACGTTGATTCAGCAAGTGTCTTCCCATCGAGCGTCAATTCTTTCCACTGAGATGATGCACAGAATGCTGACAGAGCAGAAAATACACTGTTTCATAAATATTGATCTGTCAAGCATGGCTCAAGCAAAGAATAAGAGTTTCTGGTTATAAATCAATTGAAGGTCATCAAGCATGCCTTCCTGAAGTGATAAAAGCCAGGATTAAATCCGATCAGTGGTAGATTTGCGTTATAAGGGCTTGACATTTAAAGGTCCTTTTCAATTCTTCTAACATCACTTCTTTCCACTGAGAAAACAGAAAATATACTGAAAGTGTAAGTTATATACGTTTTTTTTTGGTTTAACAACAGTTTGTCTTACGGTCATCTATTTGTGCTTTAATACTTTTTCACAAAGAAACTAAACCTAGAAACAGAATAGTGCTGTTGTCAACGTTTTGTTTTTACATTTAAAGTGTTGAGACACAAAAACTCAGTAAGGATAGAGTTTAAAGTGACAACTACGATCTGCTGACAACGACAACAATGGAAAAGCTGAGAATGATCTAACGTTTCTAATTACAGACCTACAGTACCAAGCATGACTGTTTTTACAAAAAAGAGGGAGTTGTTGACAAGACTGATAGGTTGTTGATCAAAGCTCTGATCTGAATCTTCCATATCTGTGAACTTTCAGTTGTTTTAAAGGTTAAAGACGCCCTCCAGAAGGGGTTTTACTTTTACTGTTGAAAAAACGATATCCTGAGTATAAATACAGTGAAGTACACATACTAAAGGGTAAACATTTTTTTTTGTTTTGAGCAAAATATTGTTTTTTAGACAACTGCAAACAAAGAGTAGGTCATTCATGGAGTTGGTCTGACTGGAATCTGTGATGTCATCGCCCCTGCCCCCCCCCCCCCCCCACCCCTCTGTTTGAGGAACAATAGAGGAGCCATAGAGAACAGAAGAAAGGACAGGCCCCTCCCACTTGTGCTATGTCATGACTTACCTGAACTACCTATTGAGATGTGCCTTTTTGTTAAGTAGATCAGGTGTTTCAGCTGAAAAGGAGACCGGAGGGCCACTAAAATCTACAGTTAGTCTCAGAATATCAGAACCTAAATGGAGTTATCACATCAAGGTACAGTAAAGTACTTTGTCTGAAGTAAATCCTTGCTGCGACTCTGGGCGATTGACAGTAATTGCCATTTGATTGTTTGTCACTGAGCCATACTAACATACTGGGCCCGTATACATAACTACATCTCAGAGTAGGTCTAGTATCAGTTCCCGTCTGTGTATTCATTTTAATCTAAAAGACAACTCGGATCTTAGATCAGCACTTCTACTTTGAGATGCTTTATGAGTATGGGTAGGAAGCTCCTAGTTTGTTTGTGGTCCGAGAGAGCATTATGAAGTGAAGAGTGCATCAGTCGATGACACCTAGACGCTGACAGAGCAGAAAAAGACTCTGTTTCAAAAAAAAATTGTTGTCTATTGATCTTTCAAAAGATGGCACAAGCTGTGAATAATACCGTTTTCACATTAACGATAGCAAAGTGACATTTTTCGAGAGGTTCTCGAAGAGATATCGATTCTCGAGAGGCAATACTGTTGTGTAAACTTGCGAACTTCTCACATCTCGAAGCCTTACCTCGGGAGGTCGCGCACGACACTCGCCCAACAGTTGCCCCCCCCCCGAGCAAGGCAATGTAAAACAGAATTGTCTCGTTGAACTCCAAGTCAAACTACATAAGTCAACATTTTTGAGATAGTAGATCATACAAATAGAATATGTTTTTTTTCTCCATTTGTAACATTGTGTGGTGATTTTAGAGGTTGCACCACAGGCCCCAGAGTGGTGTGGTTGGAAATTGTTTTCCTGGGGTCCCAGAGATTTTTCTGATCTGGTAGGCTTACCTAACCGGGTATAATTCTTGGTAAAACATAGTATTAAAAGCAGCTATAAAACATGGTTTAACTATATGTGGGCTATGATGGGACCAGGGGAAGAACTCCTGGCCCTAGGGAGAATGAAAACCGAAAAATCCTGTAAAAAAAAATAATCATGAGGTGAATCAGTCTAAACCACGATAATTTGTCTCTCTTTTCAACAGTTTTATGTCAATTTTTTTGTATTAATACAAATCAAAAGTCCTGGGGCAAAACACCAGCTTGCCACACGTTTCCCGGCGGCAACGTGGATAGATGGAAATTGCCACACAATGCTACAAATAAAGAAACATAGCCTACAGTATATGTATGATCTACAACAGGGCTACCCAACCCTCTTCCTGGAGATCTACGGTCTTGTGGGTTTTCAGTCCAAAACCCACAGGACAGTAGCTCTCCAGGAAGAGGGTTGGACTGAAAACCCACAGGACAGTAGCTCTCCAGGAAGAGGGTTGGACTGAAAACCCACAGGACAGTAGCTCTCCAGGAAGAGGGTTGGACTGAAAACCCACAGGACAGTAGCTCTCCAGGAAGAGGGTTGGACTGAAAACCCACAGGACAGTAGCTCTCCAGGAAGAGGGTTGGACTGAAAACCCACAGGACAGTAGCTCTCCAGGAAGAGGGTTGGACTGAAAACCCACAGGACAGTAGATCTCCAGGAAGAGGGTTGGACTGAAAACCCACAGGACAGTAGCTCTCCAGGAAGAGGGTTGGACTGAAAACCCACAGGACAGTAGCTCTCCAGGAAGAGGGTTGGACTGAAAACCCACAGGACAGTAGCTCTCCAGGAAGAGGGTTGGACTGAAAACCCACAGGACAGTAGATCTCCAGGAAGAGGTTTGGACTGAAAACCCACCGGACAGTAGATCTCAAGGAATTGGGTTGGACTGAAAACCCACAGGACAGTAGATCTCCAGGAAGAGGGTTGGACTGAAAACCCACAGGACAGTAGATCTCCAGGAAGAGGGTTGGACTGAAAACCCACAGGACAGTAGCTCTCCAGGAAGAGGGTTGGACAGAAAACCCACAGGACAGTAGATCTCCAGGAAGAGGGTTGGACTGAAAACCCACAGGACAGTAGCTCTCCAGGAAGAGGGTTGGACTGAAAACCCACAGGACAGTAGCTCTCCAGGAAGAGGGTTGTTTAGCCCTGATATAAGGTATATACATTTTATTTTTGGAATGGTGGGAATGGGCTTCCACATTAAATAACACAACACCTCGGTGATTTATACCCGCGTTTTCAGTCGCAATTTGCTTTAACCACATGATTTGCATAATATTGATCAGAAATAAGCATTGTTTCTTGTAATGTTGTAAGGTAAGCCTACTGTACGGAGCTCGGAGTTTAAGAATTTCACTGTACCCTGCAATTACATCAGCATGTGACGAATAAACTCATCTAATCTAATCTGCATATTGCTATTAACGGGTTAACCATTCATCTTTGATAGGCTAACGTTACTTGATGAAGACATGTTAGCTTTAGCTAGCAGTAACACTGTGTAACACTTTTGTCTGGAAGCTAAAATGTATTGAGTGTACAGATGAGAAAATAAACCCTTTAATTGTCTGCACATGAAATGTTGAGTAATATAGTAGATCCATGAAGAGTTGATTGCTTAACGTTAGCTTGTAGCTAGCTTAAAGTTAGCTTGTAGCTAGCTTAACGTTAGCTTGTAGCTAGCTTAACGTTAGCTTGTAGCTAGCTTAACGTTAGCTTGTAGCTAGCTTGTAGCTAGCTTAACGTTAGCTTGTAGCTAGCGTGTTGAATAGTTTGCAATGCCTCCTGGCTGGTGGGTACTGTGACATTTTGTGTTGAACCTTAGTTCCTTGTTTATGTCTCTATTTTGGTTTGGTCAGGGCGTGAGTTGGGGTGGGCATTCTATGTCTGGTGTTCTATGTTTTATTTTCTGTGTGTTTGGCCGGGTGTAGTTCTCAATCAGAGGCAGCTGTCTATCGTTGTCTCTGATTGGGAACCATACTTAGGTAGCCCTTTTTCCACCTGTGTGTTGTGGGTAGTTGTTTTCTGTTTTGTGTGTCTTCACCTTATAGAAATGTTTCGTTTTCTCGTTCTTCCTCGTTGTTATTTTGTTTAGTGTTCAGTTTTAATGAAATTATAACATGAACACTTACCACGCTGCACCTTGGTCCTCTCCTTCTTCCCAGGACGACCGTTACACATTTACAGTACTTTTGAGCTGCAAAGCAAGAACGTCAACCAAACCTTCTCTCGGCTTGTGACATTCCCGTTGCTAATGTGAATTGAAAAGTGTATGCGCATATTATGCAAATTGAAATTTAATCTCGACAGATCTATTCAATGAGAATAAGTGTTTCTGGGTAGAAACTCATTAAAGTTCATCAAGATTGCTTTCCTGAAGTAATCAAGAACAGCATTCAATCCGATCAGTTGTAACTCCACATTAGAGGTTTTGACATTTAAAGAACATTTTCCATTGAGCCGATATAAGCAGCTTTTACCGTGAATGTTTTCTCCATGAACACGGAAAAATTACCTTTAAAAGGTGCATAGCTGACAAAGCATGATGGGATTGAATCCCGGCCATATTGATGTCATACTATTAATGTTAAAAAAAAATATATATAAACAGTATATATTCTGTTTATTTAACTCTTTACTGCCTAACCGTACATGCAAACGGTTAAGTAACAGTTGTATTTCACATACATACATTATCATCTAGTTAGAATTCACTTCACTTTGTTGCCTTGTTCACAATCAATTGCAGTAAAGCACTACTCAGTAAGGGTCAAATAACCCGATTCAACAAGTGCCTCTACAATAACTGCAATGTTACACAATCTAAACCATTACCCTAACGATAGAATGCTTTAGAATGCTTTAGAATGTTTGTCCACAGAGGAACGGACGGTTAAAAGGGGTGACAGAAGGGCCCAGGGCATTACAGGGGGCTGGGCCCACCCGCGTGAACAACACCGGTTCTATGCCAGTGAACCCTGAGCGGGGTGGCAGAATGTTATTTACTAGTTGTTTAAGTGAACATGTAATAGAGTTGTAAGCGAGGGGCCCTGAGCGGTACAAGAAATACACCCTGTCTGGTTGGACAAAATACTTTCCCTCATTTCATCCCTCTAGTCCAGTTGTCTCTGAATAGGTGACACGGAGCTGTGTGGAACAGGAGCTCAACTAGCCTGGAACCCAGATCTTGCCATTGGTGTGACAATGATAAGGAGTTGGCATGAAAGCACAAACAGATCCGAGACCAGGCTAGAGCTTTATGCTATGATTCTCTGTCCTGCTCGCTCCTTATCCGTGTGTTAGAGGGAAGTTTACTGTAGGGCATGGCCTGCTTTGCTATGGTTGTGTGCACTTTATTCGCGTGTTGAGTCTGACGTGTTGTTTTGTACACTGAAGGTGTAGGCTCCAGCAACAGGCCAGAGGCTACAGTATATTGCAGGTGAACTGTGCTGCCATTGGGTGCAAAGGTTTTCAGCACAAACGTACATTATGGAAGGGCACCAGGTTTACGGAATATTACTGCATGCAAGCAAACGGTGTGTGTCCGTGTGTGTGTGTCCGTGTGTGTCTCCTTCCCTAGACTGGTGGCCAACAGTAACTAGAGGTGCCTGTGTTCACAAGGACATCTGGGTTGCTTCAGCTGTAAATGCATTATCGTAAATGGACAATTATTCAAATAAATGAATGCCTGATTTGATCTAATTTGTAAAACTGCCGTCTTACTAACCCTGCTGTGCGTGGTGTCTGACAGCAATATCATCTAATTAACATCAAAAGCCAAATGAAAAACAAATTAACACTATTTTAGATAAATATCAGACATTCTATACGGTACCCTGCTCTGCCTCTGTGGAAATACCCTGTTATGCCGGCATAGAGAACAATGAAAACTGGATAAAACTCAAAGAGAACGTGTGAACCGTAATCTGACCACAGTGTAACTTGATTAAATTAAACTGAAATGAAGACATTTTTTACAGTAGGCTACCCATGTTTGATTGCTTGTTTTTTCACCAGCGTGTTGCAAGATTCATACCTACAATTCTAGCGTCTGTTTTTCCAAATACAGCACTACAGCTGTTTTTATAGATTTGGATTAAAAAAAATGTTTTACTTGGTCATTGAAATCTGAGTAAAAACAAAAAAAGCACACAACTATTAACATTTGAAGGGAACATAACACTCAGATCTTTGATGCTGTTATGAAATAAACATCCACATGAGACAAGATAGAATTATCCTTATTAAACGCATTAAACATTAAAGGGTTTAAGGCCGGTACCTGTAGAAAATATAACCAGAGAGTCAGCCTGTTAACGTCCACATGAAACAAAATAGAATTATCCTTATTAAACGCATTAAACATTAAAGGGTTTAAGGCCGGTACCTGTAGAAAATATTACCAGAGAGTCAGCCTGTTAACATATTTGAAGGGGGCTGTTGTGAGTTTCTTGACAAACTTTCCTTGTTGGAGAAACACTGACCATATTGTCCTGGGAGGCGCGAGTCTTAATTAAGTTTGACTGAGGCTGAATTCCAAATGGCAACCCTTTAACTATATACTGCATTACCCATAGTGCTCTGGTCTAAAGTAGTGCACTATATAGGGAATAGGCCCCTGGTCTAAAGTAGTGCACTATATAGGGAATAGGGCCCTGGTCTAAAGTAGTGCACTATATAAGGTGCCATTTGGGACGTATAAGGGGGTCATGTGTTGAGATATACTTAGGACTGGTCACCACGTAGCGTCGCTAGGGGCTAAGAGCCTCTGGTTTTGGTGCACTGTGTTTACACTGCACACCAGTGGTCGGAAGCATTGAGAGCCTTATCGTCATAAAGTAGGTCTTAAATCAAGAAGTCAGTTGTGTTAATTAACACAATTAGGATTGTGTGGTTTATGTTCAGTTTGAACATCTTAAAACATGCTTCCTTTTAGGCTAAATTAGCAATAATACACACTGTGTTAGTGCTATAATCCAGAGTTTTATGACCAGTGAAATATCATTAAAGTGAGGGTTATTCTACTGTATAACATAAACAGATTATTAACAGTAGGAGGATTTACTTTCATAAGAAAGCAGTTATGGTAATGTGGAGATGATTCACAGATATACAGTAGGGCTTTCCATTCAAGAATATATATACAGTATATATATTTTTTTTTACAATACAAAAACATCCACAAACAAACGACAGCATACAGACACACACAAATATCCACAACGTCGCCCGTGCCCAGACCATCACATTCAAGAATATATTATTCTCTGAAAAACAACATTATAGAGGTAAAAAGCATAATCTTTTATTTCCTGTTTTCATTTCAAGATGTATTTGCATTTTTGGAGAAGGAGGGGGCTGTGGGAACTTAGTAGAACCTTTTCTTCTGTGATCTCATACACTGAGTTCTATATTCTGGCAACGTGGGGCAACATCTTTAGCCAACAGGAAGCAGAGTTTGAGACCAGAGAGTCTAGTGAACTCAGTCAGATAGCGTCAAACCACATTTGTTTTGGACAGAAGATAGGAGAGGATTGATTGCACTCAGACGGAGAAAGGGAAGATGCTTTCAGGGGTGTGTGTGTGTGTGTGTGTGTGTGTTTGTGTGTTTGTGTGTGTGTGTGTGTGTGTGTGTGTTTGTGTGTTTATATGTGTGTGTGTGCGTGTGTTTGTGTGTGTGTGTGTGTGTGTGTGTGTGTGTGTGTGTGTGTGTGTGTGTGTGTGTGTGTGTGTGTGTGTGTGTGTGTGTGTGTGTGTGTGTGTGTGTGTGTGTGTGTGTGTGTGTGTTTGTGTGTTTGTGTGTTTGTATGTGTGTGTGTGTGTGTGTGTGTGTGTGTGTGTGTGTGTGTGTGTGTGTGTGTGTGTGTGTGTGTGTTTGTGTGTTTATATGTGTGTGTGTGTGCGTGCGTGCGTGTGTGTGTGTGTGTTTGTGAGTAGGGAGGATGCTCTCAGTGGTTTGGCTGTGATGGATCCTTTCTTTGCCCGTGATCACACGGTGAGAGTGTTCCAGTTTCCACATAGATTTTTCCCCTCAGTCTAACCTAGACCAATTCAGTCCTGTGGTACTTCCTCTACTGGCGCAGCCTTTCCCCCAAACACTTTGGACTCACTCCATCAGATAAAAGTCACTTAAACGGTGGGCCATGCGCTGCCTTAGCATTCAAAAACCTCATCCATCATTTAGTGTTGTCGGTTTAAGATGAGTACAGAATTATTTGACCAAATTCACTGCAAAGTCAAATTGCTATTGAATTAGTACTCTGAAAGTAGCACTATTGAAACCACTAACCCCTGACTCAAAACATAGCAATCAAATATACCAACAATCAGTGTGTCACAAAGTGTAAACCACAGTTGTTAATGTGGGTGTTGTAAAGTGTTACATGTTTCTCCTTAGATGACCTTGGTAAGACAGAAAATACGAGTTACAGGAAAGCCCTATGAGTGGCAGGGCATTATAAACAAACTGCAGTAGGGAAAGCCCTATGAGAGGCGGGGCATTATAAACAAACTGCAGTAGGGAAAGCCCTATGAGAGGCAGGGCATTATAAACAAACTGCAGTAGGGAAAGCCCTATGAGAGGCGGGGCATTATAAACAAACTGCAGTAGGGAAAGCCCTATGAGTGGCAGGGCATTATAAACAAACTGCAGTAGGGTAAAGCCCTATGAGTGGCAGGGCATTATAAACAAACTGCAGTAGGGTAAAGCCCTATGAGTGGCAGGGCATTATAAACAAACTGCAGTAGGGTAAAGCCCTATGAGTGGCAGGGCATTATAAACAAACTGCAGTAGGGTAAAGCCCTATGAGTGGCAGGGCATTATAAACAAACTGCAGTAGGGTAAAGCCCTATGAGTGGCAGTGCATTATAAACAAACTGCAGTAGGGTAAAGCCCTATGAGAGGCAGGGCATTATAAACAAACTGCAGTAGGGTAAAGCCCTATGAGTGGCAGGGCATTATAAACAAACTGCAGTAGGGTAAAAATACAACTCTGCAAAACCAGGCCACATGATCCTTCAAAGTAGCTGAGAACACCACAGAAGATGGATGGGGCCAATAGGGTCTGTTGCCATGGGTTTCTACATCTCTAGGCAACTGCCTCATTATGATAAACTGTATTGATACAGTCCATGGAGCCAGGGGAGAAACAAATGGGAATCATAGATAGTAAACATTCCCAGATTGACATCTTAAATCAAAGGATTGAGAGGAGGTCAAAGTGCACCTTGCAGCAAACTAAATGGTATAGAAGACTACATATGGAGGAAAGACAAAAGAACACTCACGTTAATAAAAGTAGAAACACCCCCGTTGAGGAAAAAGTAGGCAAGAAAATGCTCTCTCTCTCTCTCTCTCTCTCTCTCTCTCTCTCTCTCTCTCTCTCTCTCTCTCTCTCTCTCTCTCTCTCTCTCTCTCTCTCTCTCTCTCTCTCTCTCTCTCTCTCTCTCTCTCTCTCTCTCTCTCTCTCTCTCTCTCTCTCTCTCTCTCTCTCTCTCTCTCTCTCTCTCTCTCTCTCTCTCTCTCTCTCTGTCACTCTCTCTCTCTCTCTCTCTCTCTCTCTCTCTCTCTCTCTCTCTCTCTCTGTCACTCTCTCTCTCTCTCTCTCTCTCTCTCTCTCTCTCTCTCTCTCTCTCTCTCTCTCTCTCTCTCTCTCTCTCTCTCTCTCTCTCTCTCTCTGTCACTCTCTCTCTCTCTCTGTCAAAAAAGAAGGTCCTTAGCTTTCTTTTCTCAATCTAGTTAAGATGTTGCATCTGGGTGAGGACATTCAAGACAGGAGCGGTCGGAGATTGGCTGTGTCCCAAATGGAATAGGGTGCCAATCTGTTTGATACATGGCAGACATTGTTGCTAATTACTTCCTCGGCCCGACAATAACCGTAGTAAAAGCCGGTGGAAAACGGGCAAGCTAGTTGTGGCTAGGTGAACCACATTGAAGAGCCTTTTTGGCTATGTTTTAAAAAGATATGGGCGATAAAGTGGCAGTCAAGCTGTATATCATATCCTAATGCATGTATAAAAACATTGGTCAACATAAATCAAACTAAAAAAAAAAATTAAAAAAAATTAGAGGTATTATTTTCCACTGTGTGTACACATGCAGGATTTTCCATTTCCTAGTCATTCAGTCCAGCTGAAAAGCACTTCTTCCAAGTGGGGGAAACAGACAAGGCAAGGTCAGGGAAAACATGAAAAATAAGCAGTGCCTTCAAGTGCAATTAATATATAAGTGTCAATTATTTTTGAAACTTTCGTATGGAATACCTTATCATAAGAGAGTGTGGAAAATGTGATGGAAAAATGTGATGGAATGTAATGAATTCACTGGTGTGTGTGTATGTGTGTGTGTGTGTGTATTTTTTGATGTCTGTCTGTGCATGTTGTCTCCCTCAAGACACCGTTTTTGGTAATAAACAGAGAGAGACCAAATCTCATCTCAACTCAACTGTTCCCTGTCTAAATACAGTTCAATAGCAGTGAACCTCAGAGGGAAAGTCTCCCAACTCACCATCATGTGGTTTCCAATCGCCGAAACATTCCATCATTATGATGGAATGGCACAACCTCTCCCTATAAGCATTCTCCTCCCTAACACACAAACACCCAACCCAAATCCACTCACTCAAAATTCCTATGACCCACCAATAAACAATGTGGTTGTATCTGGAGGAGTGTGCTGCTACAAAACTGGTGTCCTTCAAATGCCACAAAATTCAAGTAAATATATGTATTCTGAATGATGGTGAATATGTTTGATTTCAGTGTTCTGGTACATAATTCTCAATTCATAATCTCGGAATCCAGAACCAAATCACGGGTTGTCCACCTAATCTAAAGACTACAATTCATAACAGTGACATGTTCAGTGTTATACAGCAGATAATAAAACCAATAAACATTATTTTCCTGTCCTCTCTTCTTCCCAGATCTTACAGGATGAACAATGACTACACAGAGATTAGTCCCTCTGATCCCTCTGTCGACGCCTACACCACTCCCCTGATCGCCGTGAAGTCCGAGATAGGCTACCAGCACAAGAAGCGTCGCTACGTCCGCAAAGATGGCAATTGCAATGTCCTGTTCCGCCATGTTCCTGAGGAGTGGCTCATGTACGTCACCGACATCTTTACTACGCTGGTGGAGATAAGGTGGAGAGTTATGTTCCTCATCTTCACCCTCTCCTACACCCTCTCCTGGCTCTTCTTCGGCATCCTCTACTGGGTGATCGCCCTGGCTAACGGCGACATGAGGGACCCTACTAACGCCCCTTGTATGTACGAGGTGAGGGACTTCACCGCGGCTTTCCTATTCTCACTGGAGACCCAGACCACAATCGGTTATGGTTTTAGAGGGATGTCAGAGAACTGCATGGTGGCAATCATCGTCGTAACCGTGCAAGATGTCATCAGCTGTTTTATTGATACATTTGTCATCGGTATCGCTGTGGCAGAGATGGCATCGACACGGAAACTGACGCAGACGGTAGGCTTCAGCAACTGCGCTGTCATCAACTTGCGAAATGGGCGTTTGTGCCTGTCATGGAGGATCGGGGACTTCCGCCAGCACCACATGGTGGAGGGGACGGCTCGTGCTCAAATCTTCCGCCCCACCATGCACGCCACTGGGAGGGTGGACATCAACTACAAGGACCTGGAAATCAAACAGAGTGATATTCTTTTAGCCATACCAACCACCATCTTCCACATTATTGAGCCCGGTACTCCACTCTACCGCATGAGCCTGGAGGATCTTCGGAAAGACGACTTTGAGCTGGTGGTGTCCTTCACCTACACGGACGACTCAACGGGCATCCTGCACCAGACTCGCACCTCCTACACACCCGACGAGATTCACTGGGGACATCTGTTCCAAGATATGCTGAATGTAAACCTGAAATACTACAAGGTAGACTACTCCATGTTCCACCACACTGCTAAGGTCCTGGTTCCGGAGGTCAGCGCAGAAGAGTACGATCAAATTAAGCTTCGGCGTTCCCCGCGCCACTCCCCGCGCCACTCCCCGCGCCACTCCCCGCGCCACTCCCCGCTCCACTCCCCACACCCCAATCGCCCAAGCATTAATTGCAAACCCCCGATTGTGACTGTGGAACTGGTAAACGGCACCACAGAACCTGAGGTACATGCAGCCACGGTTGCTACTATCGCAGCAGTTTGCGAGGACCAAGGACATTTGTGTCTTCCAAGGAACCCCATTCTGACGTAGATGTTCTGCTGACATGGCAATACCAACACAATTTCATTGTAACTGGCCAATGGTCATTCAGAAACATGGCCATTGCAGTCTGCCTTTACTATTGTCCAGGCTCTGTACGCTGAAGTTGCTTTCAAATGCTGAAAAGACAAAGTTGATTGTTTTCACGATATCTAAGATGAAACCTCAGACTCTTCCACGTACAGTCAATGTGCAGGACAAACAAATAGAAAGACTAGCAACTAAGACGTACTTTGGTTTCTCGATAGATGAATGTCTCACCTTTAAACCCCACATTGTACGTATTGTACTTGGGTTTCTCGATAGATGAATGTCTCACCCGTAAACCCCACATTGTACGTATTGTACTTGGGTTTCTCGATAGATGAATGTCTCACCCTTAAACCCCACATTGTACGTATTGTACTTGGGTTTCTTGATAGATGAATGTCTCACCTTTAAACATCATAGGTCTTGTGAAAAAGCTTAAGCTCAAGTTTTTATTTTGGTATTAAGTCATGTTTTTCATTAGAAGCGAGAAAGAGGCTTGTTTCCACTACTTTCTTACCTGTAATTGATTCTGGTGATATCCTGTACATGTATGCCCCTGTGATGTCATTACGTATGCTGGACTGTGTACCCTGTGATGTCATTACGTATGCTGGACTGTGTACCCTGTGATGTCATTACGTATGCTGGACTGTGTACCCTGTGATGTCATTACGTATGCTGGACTGTGTACCCTGTGATGTCATTACGTATGCTGGACTGTGTACCCTGTGATGTCATTACGTATGCTGGACTGTGTACCCTGTGATGTCATTACGTATGCTGGACTGTGTACCACGGAGCACTGCAGTTTGTTACTAACTCCAAAGCCCTCACTCATCACTGTACCCTCTACATGAGAGTGGACTGGTCTTCCTTAGCTCTTCGCATATGAAGTCATTGGTACGTTTCTATTTATAAGGCCATATTGAGACAGCTCCCATTTTACTTGTGTAACTACATTGTCCAGCAGACAAATGAAAACGATTGCCCTGCGCTCACATGACTGTGTTTTGTTGATTGTGCCAAAGGCCCGTACAGAGCTAGGTGAAAACGCTTTCCGGTTCTCTGCTCCTTCCGCTTGGAACAAGCTTCAAAAGGCCCTGAAATTACAGGAGCTCGTCCCTTTAAATGAGTTTAAAGCTTGGTTAAATTCTATAATGGAAAATGAATTTAAAGCTACGTTAAACTCTATGATATAAAATGAAGTAGGGGGCTGTCAATGTTTTGACTGCTAGTTTTACCACACTTTCCCAAACCATCTTGCTGTTCAATGTGTAAATAGATTTTTTTTAAACTGTAGTGCTTTGTGTTTTATGTTTTAAATGTTTCTGCAACTTTGTGTGCTGCTATTTCGGTCTCGTCTTTTCTAAACATTGACTGGTTTTCATCAAGCTGTCCGCTCAAGAGGAAGCTTCTCACAGCAAGCAGTGCCTGTAACCTGGTTCAGGTTATTAACCAACCTACCAGGGTGTTTAAAAACACCACAAGAACAAGATCATCCACATTTATTGGTCACATTTTTACTAACACTGTATAACTTTGTTCTAAAGCTGTGTCCGTACCCCGTTGAATGCAGTGAGCACAATATAGTGGCTCTGTCCAGGAAAACCAATGTTCCAAATGCTGGGCCTAAAATAGTATATAAGAGATCATACAAAAGATGTTGCTGTGACTTATGTGGATGATGTAAAAACTATTTGTTGGTCTGATGTGATTAATAAGGAGCATCCAGATGTTGGACTTGATGCATATATGACATTTCTTCTTCCAATTTTTGATAAACATGCACGTGGTAAGAAACTGTTATGACTCCATGGATTGATGAGGAACTGAAAAACTGTATGGTTGAAAGAGATGGGGCAAAAGGAGTGGCTGCACATCTGACTGGCTGACTTACTGAAAATTGAGAAATGATGTGACTAAACTCAACACAAAGAAGAAGAAACTGTATTATGAAGCCAAGATCAATGATATAAAGAATGATGGAAATGAAATGATGGGCAGAAAGACAAATACGTTGTACTCCAACAGTGTACTCCAACAGTGTACTCCAACAGTGTACTCCAACAGTGGGCCATCGTACTCATGCATAAAAAAAACTTGTAATGAAAGGAAAGCAATGCAAGTTTGAATTTCGTAAAGTTAGTGTGAGAGGTGGAAAAATTATTGTTATTGATCAATGAATACCAACCTCCTGGCATTGACAACTTTATTTATTTATTTTTTATTTTTATTTAACCTTTATTTAACCAGGTAGGCAAATTGAGAACACGTTCTCATTTACAATTGCGACCTGGCCAAGATAAAGCAAAGCAGTTCGACACATACAACAACACATAGTTACACATGGAGTAAAACAAACATATAGTCAATGATACAGTGAAAAAAAATAAGTCTATATACAATGTGAGCAAGTGAGGTGAGATAAGGGAGGTGAAGGCAAACAAATATATGTATATGTAACTTAGACGGAAAGCTACTGAGAATGGTAGGTGACTCTATAGCCACTCCTATCTGTCATGTATTTAATCTGAGCCTAGAGGAAAGACTTTGTCCTCAGGCCTGGAGGGAAGCCAAAGTCATTCCGCTACCGAAGAGTGGTAAAGCGGCCTTTACTGGTTCTGCCAGCTCTTAGCAAACTGTTGGGAAAAAATTGTGTTTGACCAAATACAATGCTACTTCTTTGTAAACAAATGAACAAGATACTTTCAGCATGCTTATAGAGAGGGGCACTCGACATGTACTGCACTGACACAAATGACTGATGATTGGTTGAAACAAATTGATAATAAGAAGATTAGATTTCAGTGCAGCCTTTGATATTACCGACTATAACTTGTTGTTGAGAAAACGTATGTGTTCTGGCTTTCCAACCTCTGCCTTATCGTGGGTTCAACACTTTCTATCTAATAGAACTCAGAGGGTTTCCTTTAATGGAAGCTTCTCTAATGTCAAACATGCAAAGTGTGTTGTAGCGCAGGGCAGCTCTCTAGGCCCTCTACTCTTTTCTATATTTGTCAGTGAACCGCCACTGGCAATTAAAAAAGCATATGTGTCCGTGTTTGTTGATGATTCAATCATATACGCATCAGCAACCACAGCTAACGAAGTCACTGAAATCCTTAACGAAGAGTTGTAGTCTGTTTTGGAATGGGTGGCCAGTAACAAACTGGTCCTGAACATTTCTTAAACTAAGAGCATTGTATTTGGTACAAATCGTTCCATAAGTTCTAGACTTCAGCTGAATCTGGTAATGAATGGTGTGGCTGTTGAACAAGTTGAGGAGACTAAAATCCTTAGTGTTACCTTAGATTGTAAACTGTCATGGTCAAAACATATAGATTCAATGGCTGGGGAGATGGGGAGAGGTCTGTCCATAATAAAAAGATGCTCTGCTTCCATCTCATGTTGCTCAAATGAACAGCAACCCTGGTTTCAAAAAACAGATAAAGCAACACCTCACGGCACAACGCCTCTCCTCTATTTGACCTAGATAGTTTGTGTGTATGTATTGATATGTAGGCTACGTGTGCCGTTTTCAAATTGATGTCGGTCTGTTCTTGAGCTGTTCTTGTCTATTATTGTTCTGTATTATGTCATGTTTCATGTTTTGTGTGGACCCCAGGAAAAGTAGCTGGTGCTTACGAAATAGCTAATGGGGATCCTAATAAAATAAAAAATAACATAGATTGTTAATATCAATGAGACTAAGATAGTCAAATAAAGGTAAAATAGAATAAAATACAAATGAACTCATGGACAATTGACAATGTTTTCACAGGCAACAGTAAGAGCAGACAGGCATTCTGCACAGGTTAGCCACTTAGAAGGAGTCTGCTAAATGTCATATATTATATATTATTATAGTCCCTTAAAAGGGAGATAGCATGGGTCGAGTACAGGTCCCAACCAACAAATCTGCTTAAAAATGTATCTGTGTACACCGTATATCGACATTTCTTGCATTCAGCAATAGCCCGAGTTCCCACAGATTCGGGAGTATATCTCTTTAGCTTGTGACTCAGGCTGTGAAATCTGACACTATTTGAAGCTAGGATGTCCCGCCTACCATTTCATTCGTTCTTCTGGACTGTCCATCAACCCCTTGCTGAACGCTACATCACAGCCACTGACAAAGCACATGCCTGCAATCCTTGTATTCTAGCGGAGCAGAAGAGAGTTGTTTTGATGGGGGTGGGATCACGCATCATGCGGGGCCGTAGTGGCTCGCAGGTCTGCGTTCACACATCCACATCCATACCCAGAAAGCCTCTTGGGGACCCTAAGCAAAATGTTGCATAGCCCTGACTTATGCCAGGTTAGTATGATATCTGAGTGAGAGTGACTTACAAAATCAATGGGGGCCCAATTGAGATGGCTAGACTAATTTATCAATCTAAAAACAACAAAATCAATGAGGGCCCATTGAGATGGCTAGACTAACTTATCAATCTAAAAACAACAAAATCAATGAGGGCCCCCTGGAGGTCAGGGCTCCTGGGCACGTGTCCTGCGTGCTCGGTCGGCATTTCAACCATGATTACTACAAGTTTAGATAGCTGGCTGGATTAACTAGACTAATTTACCGTTCCACCGGGATGCTGGCCCATGTTGACTCCAATGTTCCCCACAGTGGTGTCAAGTTGGCTGAATGTCCTTTGGGTGGTGGACCATTCTTGATACACACGGGAAACAGTTGAGAGTGAAAAATCCAACAGCTTTGCAGTTCATGACTCAAACCGTTGCACCTGGCACATGCTACCATACCCTGTTCAAAGGCATTTTCGGGAATTTTCCAAGCTGTTAAAAGGCACAGTCAACTTAGTGTATGTAAACTTCTGACCCACTGGAATTGTGATACAGTGAATTATAAGTGAAATAATCTGTCTGTAAACAATTATGGGAAAAATTACTTGTGTCATGCACAAAGTAGATGTCCTAACCGACTTGCCAAAACTATAGTTTGTTAACAAGAAATTTGTGGAGTGGTTGAAAAACGAGTTTTAATGACTCCAACCTAAGTGTATGTAAACTTCCGACTTCAACTGTGTGTGTGTGTGTGTGTGTGTGTGTGTGTGTGTGTGTGTGTGTGTGTGTGTGTGTGTGTGTGTGTGTGTGTGTGTGTGTGTGTGTGTGTGTGTGTGTGTGTGTGTGTGTGTGTGTGTGTGTGTGTGTGTGTGTGTGTGTGTGTGTGTGTCAGACAATGCTCATATATCATGCCTATCAATGATGTCAAGAAGTTTGTATTTCTTCCGTTTGGCATGTCTCTTGATGTAATGACATGACAACTGTGTCTGAGTTTTGGGCAACCCTTCCCCCTGTGTTTGTTCTATGCTGGCTGAAGACATAGCTATCCAGTTACTATCTAACACCAGACACAGATGAAAGTGGAAACCTGTAAGTACCTTTGCCTTAGATGAATAGTGGAACCATCTAACTCTGTTTGCTGACAAGCTGCAGTCACATTATGGCACCAGTAGACTAGTTAACTAGGTCTGTAAAACAATGCCCCTCTGCGAACATGCTTTCTGCCATGTTGATAACAAGGCTGTAGTTATTTAAATTAGGTAAGAGAATAAGATGTTACCCATTGGTGTATTAAAATGAGAGGCTTTTTGTGATGTCACAAAATGCTGGTGGTAATCCCGCCTCCTGAATCCAAGTGATTGACACGGGGGAGGGGACCAGTGACTTTATGATTACACTTCATCAA
Organism: Salvelinus alpinus; assembly: GCF_045679555.1. Lineage (NCBI taxonomy): Eukaryota > Metazoa > Chordata > Actinopteri > Salmoniformes > Salmonidae > Salvelinus > Salvelinus alpinus. The sequence continues at coordinate 6,911,467 of NC_092092.1, forward strand.
CGTAGAAGCAACAGTCATTTTTCATACTTTAGTCATACTACTTGGATCTGGTTTCATCCAAATATCATCCAAATTTCATGGAAAACTTGATTTTGACTGTAGGGGACTTTTAAAAACATGCTGCATGTTGCAGCATACATTGATCAATGAAACATCCATATTCCCTACGTTTATCATTTGTACTAGTTGTAGATATACTGATGATAGTGGTGGTGGTGTTTTGTTGTTGGTAGTTTCATCATTGACAAATCAATCATCAAGGCCCAGTTTTTTTATTTTATTATCAAGCTGAATTTCGCCTGTCGGCTAGGATAAAATGCATAGAAATATACCGAATAGAACGGATATCCCTATTCAAGACATTGATTCGTCCACTCCGTTCATTATATTTCTATGTATTTAATTCTAACCGATAGGCGAAATCTTTTCAAAAACTGGGCTCAGATTCTTGAATATGCAGCATGTAGTAACATTCATGACTCACGTTACGTTGTTACTTCGGGAAAGTATTCAGACCCTTTCACTTTTTCCACATTTTGTTACGTTACAACCTTATTCTAAAATGGATTAAATAAAAAAATGTCCTCATCAATCTACAGACAATACCCCATAATGACATCACAATACCCCATAATGACATCACAATACCCCATAATGACAAAACAAAATCAGGTTTTTAGACATTTTTGTAAATGTACATAAAAAATTAAAAAATACCTTATTTACGTAAGTATTCAGAACCTTTGCTATGAGACTCGAAATTGAGCTCAGGTGCATCTTTTTTCCATTGATCATCCTTGAGATGTTGTTACTTAATATGTTACTGTAGGAACATCAGCATTAAACCAGTCTGATACTCAGTCTTTAGTTGCAGTAGGTAACCTGTAATTGGGTGTGTAAACTTTTATTTAGGGACATATTGTGATCGTTGTGGTGTAAACGCCTGTTAGTCTGACATTCGTCTTCCAACTGAATACACACCGCAGCCCAATACCTGGCATTTACAGTACCCAGCTCCGTGGCATTGGTGGCAGTACAGCACTTGGCATCTGGTGTGTCTGGTCTATGTCTGTAAGAACAAAGGCACTGAATGACAAGGGAACTTGGACTTGCAGAAAGCTGATCACACTGACTCTGCACGTGCCTTTCACTTGCTTTGATTTACAGGGATGTTTAATGCAATAATGTCATTGGGGGAGTATAATGTTTTCTTCAGAGCATAATAAATCTATCAAAAAACTACAATATCGTCCAAGACATAAAACATGTGGTGTAAATGTACTTGATACGATTGTGATATGTTGTTGTCTCACCTAGCTATCTTAAGATTCATGCACTCACTGTAAGTGGCTCTAGATAAGACATCTCTCCATGTTGCTCACTCATACTTCCTCCCCACAGCATCAGAGGAGAGCTCATGTGGGAGCCAATCATGTTCCAATGTCAGTCTCGTGCTCTCCACCTTGTGGACCGGAGTGGCATGACTGTCTGTCTGACTCCTGTAGTTGTAAACTGACCGTCTGTCTGACTCCTGTAGTTGTAAACTGACCGTCTGTCTGACTCCTGTAGTTGTAAACTGACCGTCTGTCTGACTCCTGTAGTTGTAAACTGACCGTCTGTCTGACTCCTGTAGTTGTAAACTGACCGTCTGTCTGACTCCTGTAGTTGTAAACTGACCGTCTGTCTGACTCCTGTAGTTGTAAACTGACCGTCTGTCTGACTCCTGTAGTTGTTAACTGACCGTCTGTCTGACTCCTGTAGTTGTAAACTGACCGTCTGTCTGAATCCTGTCGTTGTAAACTGACCGTCTGTCTGACACCTGTAGTTGGAAACTGACCGTCTGTCTGACTCCTGTAGTTGTTAACTGACCGTCTGTCTGACTCCTGTAGTTGTAAACTGACCGTCTGTCTGACTCCTGTAGTTGTAAACTGACCGTCTGTCTGACTCCTGTAGTTGTTAACTGACCGTCTGTCTGACTCCTGTAGTTGTAAACTGACCGTCTGTCTGACTCCTGTAGTTGTTAACTGACCGTCTGTCTGACTCCTGTAGTTGTAAACTGACCGTCTGTCTGACTCCTGTAGTTGTAAACTGACCGTCTGTCTGACTCCTGTAGTTGTAAACTGACCGTCTGTCTGACTCCTGTAGTTGTTAACTGACCGTCTGTCTGACTCCTGTAGTTGTAAACTGACCGTCTGTCTGAATCCTGTCGTTGTAAACTGACCGTCTGTCTGACACCTGTAGTTGGAAACTGACCGTCTGTCTGACTCCTGTAGTTGTTAACTGACCGTCTGTCTGACTCCTGTAGTTGTAAACTGACCGTCTGTCTGACTCCTGTAGTTGTAAACTGACCGTCTGTCTGACTCCTGTAGTTGTAAACTGGGCATGAAAAGCAAACATATTGTGCGCGCCAACAGCCAACTCAGAACTCACGTTCAGACAGTTAAATATAGGACCTGCTATTATTAGAGCGTAGGCCAGCTGTGAAACCCTTTCGACACCTTGTAGAGTCAATGCCCTGAAGAAATTGAGGCTGTTCTGAGGTCAAAAAATTAGGAAGGTGTTCCTAATGTTTTGTACAGTCAGTGTATATTTTATTGAGAGCACACATGTAGGGCCAGGGGCAGACTGGGACAAATATTCAGCCGTGGCATTTTATCCAAACCAAGCTCACATCACTGCGCCCACATAACATAGGCAGAACACTATAGTACAGCGTTTCTCAACTTTTACTTTACCAGTGACGGTGAAACACGGTCCTCCTTTTTTAACTAGCTCATGTTTAAGACAAATACAACATGTAAAACCCCCACTGGTGTTACAACTCACCACTATAACTGGACCTCTCTTGCCTCCTTGTTGTGCAGTCAGTCTCTGCATCTTCTCTGTTGTGTCTGTCTGTCTGTCTGTCTGTCTGTCTGTCTGTGTCTGTCTGTCTGTCTGTCTGTCTGTCTGTCTGTCTGTCTGTCTGTCTGTCTGTCTGTCTGTCTGTCTGTCTGTCTGTCTGTCTGTCTGTCTGTCTGTCTGTCTGTCTGTCTGTCTGTCTGTCTGTCTGTCTGTCTGTGATTGTCCTTGTTCTCCTCTGTTGTCACTCTGTCACCAGAAGGCCAGGGGACCACACTGCCTGTGCTGAGCCCAGCAACGTTCTAGTTGTGAACGAATAAAAACATATATTAGACAAAGAAGAAAATCACTGAATAAATGTCAATATAGATTGACCATTGGCTTATATTAACTTATAACAGCCTAACTGCTTAATATTGCAAATGGATTCCTGTCATGTGCTCCCCTCTGCCCACTTAGCTAAGTGTTTATTAGGCTACATATACATTCAAAACATTAAGCAACTGGCAGACTCTCTATGTTTCTTCTTTTGAATTCGATTTTAAACCTTCTGTGTTTATCATAGAATGATGGGACTAGTTTCTGTGGATGCAGATAGATTTCCATCGTTGTGCTTCGTTTGACAGTATCCATATGCGTGTCCTTCTGCCAAGAAGTGACTGGCCCTCCGATGGGCAAATAACATTTTAGGCGGGACTTTCCATCCTCCAATGGCGTGTTATATATAATGTAACCCGACACCAGCGTTCACTACATTTCATCCACTCAGAACCTTGCCTTGCTGGCTGAAGAGATTGAGATTCAGAAGCAAACAAACACTGATGAAGAAATGTAAATACACAGACTTTTAACAGGATTATTTAACAATTATTATGCATTAATTCAGTGCAATACATAATCATGTCTAATGTGATGCTAATACATTTTCAGGCTATTACAGGCAACTCAGTTAAGAACAAATTCTTATTTAAAATGACGGCCTACACCGGCAAAACCCAGACAACGCTGGGCTAATTGTGTGCCGCCCTATGGGACTCCCAATCACAGCCAGATGTGACACAGCCTGGATTTGAACCAGGGACTGCAGTGACACCTCTTACACTGAGATGCAGTGCCTTAGACAGCTGCGCCGCTCTGTCGCCCATAATTGTTAGTGTCTATCATATGTGTTCCCAGAAGCCCCCCTTCCCTAATTAAGTGTAAATGCACCTACTATTTCACATGCTATACAGCCAAAATATGAACAGGCAGCAGTAGGCAGCGATTGGGGACATTGCCCTGTGTAGGTTGCTGTCTTTCGGATGGGGTGTTAAACGGGTGACCTGACTCTCTGTGGTCACTAAAGATACCATGGCACTTATTGTAAGAGTAAGGGTGTTAAACCCGGTGTCCCCGATAAACTCCCAATCTGGCCCTCATCCCATCGTGGCCACCTCATTCCCAGCTTCCAATTGGCTCATTCATCCCCCTTCCTCTCCCCCTGTAACTATTCCCCAGGTCGTTGCTGTAAATGAGAACGTGTTCTCAGCCCACTTACCTGGTAAAATAACGGTAAAATAAACAACTTTACTCTGGGACAGTAACAGTAGCCTGTTGCCTGAACAGTGAAGCAAATTTAGGAGTTTTATCAAATCTAATAAAAATATATTTGTCACATGCACCGAATACAACAGGTGTGGACTTTACCGTGAAATACCTACTTTCGAGCCCTTTCCTAACAACGCTGAGTTAAAAAGTAAGAACATTTGCAAATAAGAATAGAAAATAGTAAAACAATAGATAACAGTAGCGAGGCTATATACATGGAGTACAGGTAATGAGTTAATGTGCCAGGGTACGAGGTAGTAATGAGACTATATACATGGAGTACAGGTAATGAGTTAATGTGCCAGGGTACGAGGTAGTAATGAGACTATATACATGGAGTACAGGTAATGAGTTAATGTGCCAGGGTACGAGGTAGTAATGAGACTATATACAAGGAGTACAGGTAATGAGTTAATGTGCCAGGGTACGAGGTAGTAATGAGACTATATACAAGGAGTACAGGTACTGAGTTAATGGACAACGGTACGAGGTAGTAATGAGACTATATACAAGGAGTACAGGTACTGAGTTAATGGACCAGGGTACGAGGTAGTAATGAGACTATATACAAGGAGTACAGGTACTGAGTTAATGGACAAGGGTACGAGGTAGATGAAGTAATAGGCAGTGGTGGAAAAAGTACCCAAATCATCATACTTGAGTAAAAGTAAAGATACCTTAATAGAAAATTACTCAAGTAAAAGTGAAAGTCACCCAGAAAAAAACTACTTGAGAAAAAGATAAATAAAGAGATAAATAAACATTTAAAAAATTGCGGATAGCCAGGGGCACACCACAACACGCAGACATCACTTACAAACGAAGCATTTGTGTTTAGTGAGTCTTCCAGATCAGAGGCAGTACGGATGACCAGGGATGGTCTCTTGATAGTTGAGTGAATTGGACCACTTTCCTGTCCTGCTAAGCATTGAAAATGTAACAAGTACTTTTGGTTGTCAGGAAAAATGAATGCAGTAAAAAGTACATTATTTTATTTAGGAATTTAGGGAAGTAAAAGTAGTCAAAAATATACAGTTGAAGTCGGACGTTTACATACACGTTAGCCAAATACATTTAAACTCAGTTTTTCACAATGCCTGACATTTAATCCTGGTAAAAATTCTCTGTCTGAGGTCAGTTAGGATCACCACTTTATTTTAAGAATGTGAAATGTCAGAATAATAGTAGAGAAAATGATTTACTTCAGCTTTAATTGCTTTCATCACATTCCCAGTGGGTCAGAAGTTTACATACACTAAATTAGTATTTGGTAGCATTGCCTTTAAATTGTTTAAATTGGGTCAAGCGTTTTGGGTAGCCTTCCACAAGCTTCCCACAATAACTTGGGTGAATTTTGGCCCATTCCTCCTGACAGAGCTGGTGTAACTGAGTCAGGTTTGTAGGCCTCCTTTCTCGCACACGCTTTTTCAGTTCTGCCCACTAATTTTCTATAGGATTGAGGTCAGGGCTTTGTGATGGCCACTCCAATACCTTGACTTTGTTGTCCTTAAGCCATTTTGCCACAACTTTGGAAGTATGCTTGGGGTCATTGACCATTTGGAAGACCCATTTGCGACCAAAGCTTTAACTTCCTGACTGATTGAGATGTTGCTTCAATATATGCACATAATTGTCCCTCCTCATGATGCCATCTATTTTGTGAAGTGCACCAGTCCCTCCTGCAGCAAAGCACCCCCACAACATGATGCTGCCTCCCCCTTGCTTCACGATTGGAATGGTGTTCTTCGGCATGCAAGATTCCCCCTTTTTCCTCCAAACATAACGATGGTCATTATGACCAAACAGTTCTATTTTTGTTTCATCAGACCAGAGGACATTTGTCCAAAAAGTACGATCTTTGTCCCCATGTGCAGTTGTAATCCGTAGTCTGGCAAATTTATTGCAGTTTTGGAGCAGTGGCTTCTTCCTTGCTGAGCAGCCTTTCAGGTTATGTCAATATAGTACTCGTTTTACTGTGGATATAGATACTTTTGTATCCGTTTCCTCCAGCATCTTCACAAGGTCCTTTGCTGTTGTTCTGGGATTGATTTGCACTTTTCGCACTAAAGTACGTTCATCTCTAGGAGCGGTATGACAGCTGCGTGGTCCCATGGTGTTAATAGTTATGTACTATTGTTTGTACAGATGAACGAGGTACCTTCAGGCATTTGGAAATTGCTCCCAAGGATGAACCAGACTCTAATTGTGTTTCCTGAGGTCTTGGCTGATTTCTTCTGATTTTCCCATGATGTCAAGCAAAGAGGCACTAAGTTTGAAGGTAGGCCTTGAAATACATCTACAGGTACACCTCCAATTGACTCAAATTATGTCAATTACCCTATCAGAAGCTTCTAAAGCCGTGACATAATTTCCGGAATTTTCCAAGCTGTTTAATGGCACAGTCAACTTAGTGTATGTAAACTTCTGGCCCACTTCATTTGTGATACAGTGAATTATAAGTGAAACAATCTGTCTGTAAACAATTGTTGAAAAAATTACTTGTGTCATGCACAAAGTAGATGTCCTAACAGACTTGCCAAAACTGTAGTTTGTTAACAAGAAATTTGTGGAGTGGTTGAAAAACAAGTTTTAATGACTCCAACCTAAGTGTATGTAAACATCCGACTTCAACTGTAAATTGTTGTAATTTTTTTTTTTTTTAAAGCTTAAGTTGTACAAAAAAAAACTTAAGTTGTACTTTAACGTTTTTACGGGACGGTTGAGCTAACATAGGCTAATGCGATTAGCATGAGGTTGTAGTAAGTAACAAGAAAGTTTCACAGGACATAGACACGTCTTAAAGGGCAGAAAGCTTAAATTATTGTTAACTGCACTGTCCAATTTACAGTAGCTATTACAGTGAAAGAATACCATGCTATTGTTTGAGGAGAGTGCACCATTTTGAACATAAAACGTTATTTATTAACAAATTGGACACATTTGGGCAGTCTTGATATAAGATTTTGAACAGAAATCCAATGGTTCATTGGATTAGTCTAAAACTTTGCACATACACTGCCTCCATTTAGTGGCCAAAATGTATATTGCAACTGGGCTGGAATAATACATTATGGCCTTTCTCTTGCATTTCAAAGATGGTGGTACAAAAAAATACAAAAGAATGGTTCTTTTTTTCTTTGTATTATGTTTTACCAGATCTAATGTGTTATATTCTCCTACATTCCTTTTCCACAAACTTCAAAGTGTTTCCTTCCAAATGGTACCAAGAATATGCATATCCTTGCTTCAGGTACCTGAGCTACAGGCAGTTAGATTTGAGTATGTAATTTTAGGCAAAAATTGGGGGGAAAAGGGGGCGGATCCTTAAGAGGTTTTTAAGTACTTTACACCACTGGTAATATGCACATGTAGGTAGGGATGAAAGTAACCAGACAATCATGATAGATAATAAACAGAGTAGCAGCGGCGTGTGTGTGTGTGTGTGTGTGTGTGTGTGTGTGTGTGTGTGTGTGTGTGTGTGTGTGTGTGTGTGTGTGTGTGTGTGTGTGTGTGTGTGTGTGTGTGTGTGTGTGTGTGTGTGTGTGTGTGTGTGTGTGTACAGTCGTGGCCAAAAGTTTTGAGAATGACACAAATATTAATTTTCACAAAGTCTGCTGCCTCAGTTTGTATGATGGCAATTTGCATTGAATCCAGAATGTTATGAAGAGTGATCAGATGAATAGCAATTCATCTGGGTTGGCGCCCCCCCCCCCCCTTGGTTTGTGCTGTGGTGGGGATCTTTGTGGGCTATACTCGGCCTTGTCTCAGGATGGTAAGTTGGTGGTTGAAGATATCCCTCTAGTGGTGTGGGGGCTGTGCTTTGGCAAAGTGGGTTGGGTTATATCCTTCCTGTTTGGCCCTGTCCGGGGGTATCATCGGATGAGGCCACAGTGTCTCCTGACCCCTCCTGTCTCAGCCTCCAGTATTTATGCTGCAGTAGTTTATGTGTCGGGGGGCTAGGGTCAGTTGGTTATATCTGGAGTACTTCTCCTGTCTTATCCGGTGTCCTGTGTGAATTTAAGTATGCTCTCTCTAATTCTCTCCTTCTCTCTTTCTTTCTCTCTCTCGGAGGACCTGAGCCCTAGGACCATGCGTCAGGACTACCGGGCATGATGACTCCTTGCTGTCCCCAGTCCACCTGGCCTTGCTGCTGTTCCAGTTTCAACTGTTCTGTCTGCGGCTATGGAACCCTGACCTGTCCACCGGACGTGCTACCTGTCCCAGACCTGCTGTTTTCAACTCTCTAGAGACCGCAGGAGTGGTAGAGATACTCTTAATGATCGGCTATGAAAAGCCAACTGACATTTACTTCTGATTATTATTTGACCATGCTGGTCATTTATGAACATTTGAACATCTTGGCCATGTTCTGTTATAATCTCCACCTGGCACAGCCAGAAGAGGACTGGCCACCCCTCATAGCCTGGTTCCTCTCTAGGTTTCTTCCTAGGTTTTGGCCCTTCTAGGGAGTTTTTCCTAGCCGCCGTGCTTCTACACCTGCATTGTTTGCTGTTTGGGGTTTTAGGCTGGGTTTCTGTACAGCACTTCGAGATATTAGCTGATGTACGAAGGGCTATATAAAATAAACTTGATTTGATTTTGATTTGATTTGATTTGAATTGCAAAGTCCCTCTTTGCCATGCAAATTAACTGAATCCCCCAAAAACATTTCCACTGCATTTCAGCCCTGCCACAAAAGGACCAGCTGCCATCATGTCAGTGATTCTCTCGTTAACACAGGTGTGAGTGTTAACAAGGACAAGGCTGGAGATCACTCTGTCATGCTGATTGAATTCGAATAACAGACTGGAAGCTTTAAAAGGAGGGTGGTGCTTGTAATCATTGTTTGTCCTCTGTCAACCATGGTTACCTGCAAGGAAACACGTGCCATCATCATTGCTTTGCACAAAAAGGGCATCACAGGCATGGATATTACTGCCAGTAAGATTGCACCTAAATCAACCATTTATCGGATCATCAAGAACATCAAGGACAGCAGTTGAAATGTTGTGACGAAGGCTTCAGGGCGCCCAAGAAAGTAGAGCAAGCGCCAGGACCGTCTCCTAAAGTTGATTCAGCTGCGGGATCGGGGCACCACCAGTACAGAGCTTGCTCAGGAATGGCAGCAGGCAGGTGCGAGTGCATCTGCACGCACAGTGAGGCGAAGACTTTTGGAGGATGGCCTGGTGTCAAGAAGGGCAGCAAAGAAGCCACTTCTCTCTCAGAAAAACATCAGGGACAGACTAATATTCTGCAAAATGTACAGGGATTGAACTGCTGAAGACTGTGGTAAAGTCATTTTCTCTGATGAATCCCCTTTCCGATTGTTTGGGGCATCCGGAAAAAAGCTTGTCCGGAGAAGACAAGGTGAGCGCTACCATCAGTCCTGTGTCTTGCCAACAGTAAAGCATCCTGAGACCATTCATCTGTGGGGTTGTTTCTCAGCCAAGGGAGTGGGCTCACTCACAATTTTGCCTAAGAACAGCCATGAATTAAGAATGGTACCAACACATCCTCCGAGAGCAACTTCTCCCAACCATCCAGGAACAGTTTGGTGACGAACAATGCCTTTTCCAGCATGATGGAGCACCTTGCCATAAGGCAAAAGTGATAAATAAGTGGCTCGGGGAACAAAACATGATATTTTGGGTCCATGGCCAGGAAACTCCCCGACCTTAATCCCATTGAAAACTTGTGGTCAGTCCTCAAGAGGCGGGTGGACAAACAAAAACCCACAAGTTCTGACAAACTCCAAGCATTGATTATACAAGAATAGGCTGCCATCAGTCAGGATGTTGCCCAGAAGTTAAATGACAGCATGCCAGGGCGGATTGCAGAGGTCTTGAAAAAGAAGGGTCAACACTGCAAATATTGACTCTTTGCATCAACTTCACGTAGTCATTTAGACAGGTTACCTTGGCGTTCATGGGCACAGGGATTATGGTGGTCTGCTTGAAACATGTAGGTATTACAGACTGGGTCAGGGAGAGGTTGAAATATATAACTTGTCCCCTTTTTAGACTAGAAAAATCTACCCTTAGGGTGAAATTATGTTCCTGTGTTCTGCCTAAAATGAGATGACATCCCCCGCCCCAGGCAACCCAAAAAACGAACAATCGATCATCAATATGAATAAGCACCGCTAAAAACAACACATTTGTTGTTACGCATGACCGTCCTATCCAAACCCCTGACATGTGTCTCCCAAAACATTACTTGCGGTTTGTAGCCTATGAATTTTCACTCACACGGTTTCATACGTCAGTGTAAATGTATCAGCCTACATCAACGCGTTCTTCCTCTCTGTAATACTATTGGCTGGGTAGGGTCCAGAAGGCGGAGCATGCCGGTATACGCTATTTAAATTGCCATGGAGAACTATTCGCTAAGCACATTATTAAGACCAGTCATTTCATTGACATGAGGGAGTTTCAGTTCTCGCTGTCATCATAACAAGAAGGCAACATTACTCCAAAACAGAAACAAACGCTTTCAAAAGTGTTTACCAGCGGACATATCTTCTGGAATCTAATTTCAACTAACTTTTGATTTTGTCCCGGTCTATAAATGTGCAACAGGTAAGGTTTAACAACCTCTTTGTAGCAATTCGTATCAAACGTATGGGGAAGATGACGACTTTGCATAACATAGACTACTGTTTATTTTATATATTTGAGAATATTGGGACAGTTGCACTTGGACAGTCGCTCCATTGAATGGATGCGCTGCGCCGACTTTCAGACAAAGTCATACCCACTGTGGCTAGAAGCTTGCAGAGCAGGACTTTTTATTGTTTATTAATGCATATCATTTCATCAACCTGTTTAAATCCATAATAATACAATTTAAGTGCAAAAACATGCCATGTTAATGCGTCGGCTGATTCATACAGTTATGTTGTAATACGCTGCTCACAAACATAGGCTGAAACATCCCAAAAGTTACAATTTGTCATGCAATCAGTGTTATTCGTATATCTTTTTCCCATGTAAACGTACATTCATGTACAATTATAACGGTATGGATGGAATGTTTGAACGATGTATGAGAGATTGCATCACTCAGTCGGTTCTCGTTTTTTACCCCGCACCTGTTCGCATTTCTCGTTGGCATGTGCTACATATCGAGGGCTGCTTGGAGTCTGGAGCCACATACTTTATTCTATGTTAAAGGTCCAATGCAACCGTTTTTATCTCAATATCAAATCATTACTGGGTAACAATTAGGTACCTTACTGCTATTGTTTTCAATTGAAATGATCAAAAATAAACAAAAAATAGCTTCATAGCAAAGAGCAATTTCTCAAGCAATAATTTAGCTAAGACTGTCTGGGAGTAGTCTGAGTGGGGAGGGGAAAACTAAAGACTAGCTGTTATTGGCAGAAAGGTTTGGAACTCTCCTTCTTATTGGTCTATTAACTTACTTGTCAGGCAGGCCAAAACTCCATTCCACCAAAACAGACAGAAATGTATTTTCAAGCAGCTCTTACACTAAAAAGGCATTATCATAATTTTCACAAATTCACAGTATTATTCCAGCCTCATAGTGTTGAAATATATGTATATATGAAACAGGAAAATCACGTTTTTTTTACTCCACTGGACATTTTAAATGGTAGTCCTAGATGAGACATAGCTCTTTTTTGTGTGGCCCAGAGGTAACTGCGACAAGACCATCCTCAAGGTGACCGTAAATGACTGTGCGCTGGCAGCGGGTCAAGGAGTTACCATAAATTCTGTAAGTTACGTTTCTGCAGGATACTTCATCCATGACATTGTTTCCACAGTGTGAATATTGGCACCGTATATACACCTCTCAGATTAGGCCAGTCCAGCAGTACTAATTCAATCAAAGATCAGAGGGATTCAATTTTCCACAGAACATAATTATCCCACCGATCAAAAAAGGGGCTATAACAGAACAATAAACAGTCATGCTTTTCCAATCTGTTATCATGGTGTCATGGCAACAGATGGGAATTTAGCATCTATTGATGTTACTTAAAGACAATACAAAATTCAACATTGTCTGTAATCATTTTCCATTAAGTGTCCTCTCAACCCCCCCAAAAACAAACAAAACATAGCCATATCAATTTCTATTCACGTCACTCTGTCAGAAAACAGATTAGTACAAGTTGGAAAGATACTTATTTAGTTGGCGGGAAAAGCTCATATGAATCATGTGCTGTGTAAACTGCACAGTCATCCTCACTGGTGTTGATTGAGGAGAGGTTGAGATGCAGACTGACTTTGCATGTCTAATAAGTAATTACTGTCAACAATCCAGAATTCCCCAAATTCCCCAAATAGTGGCCATGTTTGATGACAGAGTTCCTCCTGACTCTACTCACCACCAACATGCTATTTGAGATCCAATTTAATAAGAGAGAGTTAAGGACAAATTCTAGGAGCTGATACTGCAGATACCACTCTATAAACCATTTTTACAAACATGAAGGGAAATATCTGAAGGCAGTCTACATACTAGAGAAATGTTTGTAAATTGACTTAACAGAGACTGTAGTCTACTCATATCTATTCACGTTTCACGAGTCAAAATCATTATATTTGGTGATTTCAGTTTTGCAAGGGAGCAAGAAGAAAAGCAATATCTTATCCTTTTAATGTTAAAGGACAATAAGAATAGCTATTTCTTCACCTTTACATGTTAAAGAACACAAATATATTCCATATATTTTCCTCACGCACTCACATATCTTTTCATCACTGACTTTCATATCACCAAATCTCCCAAAAGTATTTTTTAAACAATCTAAACACATTTTTTGGATATAACCCCACCCCCCTTAAAAAAAACATAACAGAAGAGTTCACAGTGTTCGTTGCAACCATGGTTGGTTGCTAGGACAGCGAGGCCTAGAACATGTATAACACTTCAGACACAGGCAGGCAGGGCTCTCTCTAATGAGTGGTGTTTCTGTAGTGCCAGAGACAGAATCCTCACAGGACAGCCATTATGCTGCTGAGAGAATATGAAGTCCCAGAGGACTCTGTGAGTCAACAAGCTATGCTGCTGTACTCAAGTACACAGAGAGAGAGAGAGAGAGAGAGAGAGAGAGAGAGAGAGAGAGAGAGAGAGAGAGAGAGAGAGAGAGAGAGAGAGAGAGAGAGAGAGAGAGAGAGAGAGAGAGAGAGAGAGAGAGAGAGAGAGAGAGAGAGAGAGAGAGAGAGAGAGAGAGAGAGAGAGAGAGAGAGAGAGTGTTCACATTCATGTTTCATATTCATTTCGCGTTGGTTCCATGTTTCATGAGCTGAAATGAATGGAAAATGATACCGCACACTGCTCTTGATAGTATCACTGATCTTTAATAAGCTTACGTATCGGCCTCACGGCCTTCGTCAGAAAATAGCACCCTTATGTAGACCTGGCCCCAACCACATCCGTTCCACACATGGAAAGGGGTTGGAGGCGAAGGAAAAACAAATAAGTGCTACCAAATATAACAATATACATTTCATAAATATTCCAATAAAGTGTGTAATAAGACGTATTAAACACGTCTGTAAAACCACAATGAGGACATAGCAAGTTTTCATTAATCATTGGGTACATCGTACGACAAACATCAGAGTAATCTTAAGTAGGGACATAATTCATGTTCAAATTCACAACATAACATACATAGGCATTTCATCATTAAGGCCTTTAGGAACTAATGTCTGGAGGGTGAAAATCCCCAAACATTCTCTTTTACTCAGAGTATTATTAATATCACCTCCCCTGTCTGATATCGTAACTTTCTCTATGCCACAAAATCTAAAGGTAGAAATGTCATGCCTTAGGTCATTCAAATGTACTGCGACTGTCGTTTCTCCTGATTGAACTTTTATATTCACTAATTCTCTGTTTGAGAGAACGAGAGGTTCATGAGCTGAAATAAAAGATCTCCAAAAGGTTCCATATACACAAAAAGCTAATTTCTCTATTTACATCCTTGTTAGTGAGTATTTCTCCTTTGCAAAGATAATCCATCCACCTGACAGGTGTGGCATATCAAGAAGCTGATTAAACAGCATGATCATTACACAGCCTTGTGCCACCACCTTGTGCTGGGGACAATACAAGGCCACTCTAAAATGTGCAGTTTTGTCACACAACACAATGCCACAGATGTCTCAAGTTTTGAGGGAGCGTGCATTTGGCATGCTGACTGCAGGAATGTCACCCAGAACTGTTGCCAGGGATTTGAATGTTAATTTCTCTATCATAAGCCGCCTCCAATGTCATTTTCGAGAATTTGGCAGTCCGTCCAACCGGCCTCACAACCGCCGACCACGTGTAACCACACCAGCCCAGGACCTCCACATCCGGCTTCTTTACCTGCAGGATCATCTGAGACCAGCCACCCAGACAGCTGATGAAACTGAGGAGTATTTCTGTCTGTAATAAAGCCCTTTTGTTGGCAAAAACTAATTCTGATTGGAACCAGGCCCACCCATGGCTGCTCCCCTGCCCAGTCGTGTGAAATCCATAGATTACGGCATATTTAATTCATTTAAATTGACTGATTTCCTTATATGAATTGTAACTCAGTACAGTGTAATATACGTGCAGTATGTTTCTATGCATGTAGGTCTGTGAACCTTAGTGGCAGGTGCTAGGAGAAGTGGCTAGGGTGAGAAATGGAACCGAGCCTGTGTCCCATACCAACACACTGACTGCCTACACCGCTCCCTTGGACCTCCGTGTAGTCTTGCTTTGTATGGTTTTGTTATGGCTCATTCTCATTTGCCTAGTTGACACACACACTACCTTTTCATCAAGGTCTCTGTATGTCCTAAGTCAAGTTATCACTAATCGGAAAGTCTACACAAACATGAATATAATCAAGACACACAGAAAATGGAATAGCTGTTATTTCTGTACAATTGACACCCCATTAAAGTACCTCTTTACAACCAGAAACACCCATCTTGAGCTTTAGAAAGTTTCCAGAACCCTAATAAGTGACATTCAAAGAAAAGAGCCCGGTTGGTCGGTTGGCCAAGTGATGTGGTACAGTAGCTTACATTCAAGCAACAAAACATTTTCCATCTTTCCAAGGTTGTGATTAGCAAGGTATGTGAAAATGGATATTAAGAACGCACCAGTGGGTAATGCGGCAGTAGGATTGGTCCACGCACCGTGCAGTTTGACAAACAGGCTTCTGTGACAGACAGTAAGACTGTCTTCACAGAGTGGAAGTGACAGGTCTACTTGTAAAGGAGTATTAAACTGAAGGAAATCGTTAATTTGCTGCTTTTAACAAGACTGGCATTTCCTCGTCCATGTTACAAAGTAATGTACTGTCTGTTGTTGTTCCCCAGAAATATGAAATTGCAATGGTTATACGTGCATCTGAGCATGATCAGTTAGCATTTATCCTTTTATTTTTAAGAAACAGTAACGGTCCAGCTGGGGGGGGGGGGGGGGGTCCAAAGAAACCATGAGTGCACGTGATCCCGTAGAGACACCGCAACCCACATTCCAACAGGCAATTATCTTTTTCGACACTGTGGGCAACAAAAAACAAGTATGCTTTGTGACTTACCATCGGTGGGACATCGCTCCCATTGCTCCCTGAACTCTCTCAGTAGAGAGTGGAGAAGCCAGGATAGGGGTTAAATATGACTGTTGTCATAACTGAATGAAATATTGTTGGCATGAGGAGACGTGCTTGTTCTTGACCTTGGGTATACAGTATGTGATTGTTTTCTCAGGCTTCACACACGACAGAGTAATCGATTGGATATTGAAATAATCATTCATGACAGTTGGTGGTATTTCATGTATCATATCTCATCAGCAAGTCTAAAACCTTTCTCTCTCTCTTTTCATCTTAGCATACGTCATTGGTGAGGCCAGGCTGCCCGATGAGAGAGCACTACTCAACCCCAAGGACCTCTCCCTGGTTGCAGTCAAGCTAGAGGCCGTCGAGGACCGAGAGAGAGGCTTTGTCTCCTCCTCCCTCCTTTTCCTCCGTCCGCCTCACTTCACCACCCAATTTTCTGCTTGAGTTGGTCCCGTTAGTGTTTCAAAACTGTTTCTCCAACGCTTTTTCAAGAAACTCAGACTGTTTTCCAAAGTAGAAGCAGCGCCACAGCCCTCCCACCAGAACGAGGTGATGGGAAGTGTGCGAGCCAACCGCTACAGCATAGTGTCAACCGAGGAGAACGGTATGAAGTTGGCCACCGTGGCAGTGCCCAACGGGTATGGGAATGGCAAGGGCAAGGTGCACACGCGGCACCAGCCCCAGAGCCGCTTCGTCAAGAAGGACGGTCACTGCAATGTGCAGTTCATCAATGTGTCCGAGAAAGGCCAACGTTACCTCGCCGACATCTTCACTACATGCGTAGACATCCGCTGGCGGTGGATGTTCGTCATCTTCTGCCTTGCCTTCCTCCTGTCGTGGCTGTTCTTCGGCTGCGTCTTCTGGCTGGTCGCCATCTTCCACGGGGACTTGGAGAACAACTCCCAGAAGTGCGTCTCCAACGTGAGCAGTTTCACTGCAGCCTTCCTGTTTTCCATCGAGACCCAGACCACCATCGGCTACGGCTACCGCTACGTCACCGACGAGTGTCCCGTGGCGGTCTTCACGGTGGTCTTCCAGAGCATTGTGGGCTGTATCATCGACGCCTTCATCATCGGCGCCGTCATGGCCAAGATGGCCAAGCCCAAGAAGAGGAACGAGACGCTGGTATTCAGCCACAACGCTACAGTGGCCATGAGGGACAACAAGCTGTGTCTGATGTGGCGCGTGGGCAACCTGAGAAAAAGCCACCTGGTAGAGGCCCACGTGCGTGCCCACCTCCTCAAGTCACGCACCACGGCAGAGGGGGAGTTCATCCCTCTGGACCAGATGGACATTGATGTGGGCTTCGACAGCGGAGTCGACCGTATCTTCCTGGTGACGCCCATCACCATCGTCCACGAGATCGACGAGGACAGCCCATTCTATAACATGAGCAAGCAAGAGCTGGAGACGTCCGAGTTCGAGATCGTGGTGATCCTGGAAGGGATGGTGGAGGCCACGGCCATGACCACCCAGTGCCGCAGCTCCTACCTGGCCAGCGAGATCCTGTGGGGCCACCGCTTCGAGCCGGTGCTCTTCGAGGAGAAGAGCTACTACAAGGTGGACTACTCTCGTTTTCATAAGACTTATGAGGTTCCCAGCACCCCGCTGTGCAGCGCCAGAGACCTGGCCGAGAAAAAATACATCCTATCCAGCTCCAACTCCTTCTGTTACGAGAACGAGGTGGCGCTGACTAACAAAGAGGAGATGGACGAGGGGAACGGGGGTAGCGTGGGCCCAGATGTAACCCAGACAGACAATATGTCAGACTCAGAGCATCAGCAGGCCACTGTGCCACTAGAGTCCAGGCCCCTGAGACGAGAATCTGAAATTTGACTGTGCAGAGACTGCAGACCACCGCACAGAGAAGAAGATTCGGATTCTAGAATCCCATCTAGTTGTTATAAATGGCACATTGAGCTGAGCTGGGCCTAGTGTAAAGGACATTGAGCTGAGCTGGGCCTAGTGTAAAGGACATTGAGCTGAGCTGGGCCTAGTGTAAAGGACATTGAGCTGAGCTGGGCCTAGTGTAAAGGACATTGAGCTGAGCTGGGCCTAGTGTAAAGAACATTGAGCTGAGCTGGGCCTAGTATAAAGGACATTGAGCTGAGCTGGGCCTAGTGTAAAGGACATTGAGCTGAGCTGGGCCTAGTATAAAGGACATTGAGCTGAGCTGGGCCTAGTGTAAAGGACATTGAGCTGAGCTGGGCCTAGTGTAAAGGACATTGAGCTGAGCTGGGCCTAGTGTAAAGGACATTGAGCTGAGCTGGGCCTTGGGTGAAGGACAGGTTCATGCCGACGGTACTGCTGTGGGAAGGGGATAGCTGGGGACTTGTAACTTTTTTTAAACAATGTAATTGCATATTACAGCAAGCACAGCACTATGAAACACGTGCATATAGGAAGGAAAACGTTCTTGAAAATGATTCCCACAAGAAAATGAAATGTATGTATCACTTTAGCATCTATGTATAGAAAGGAATGTGCATCTGTATAACATATTGGAATGGGTGTTAGCTACGATGACTTGAAAAAAGCAGGCGTGTCTCTCTGTTTATCTGTCCGGCAAATCATGAACAAGACGAGAACAACAGTTCTATTTCTGTTATTTGTCTTTTAGTATATAAAACAAATGCTGCTATAATCAAATTCTCTACTTTCTCGTTTCAGAGAAACTAGGGGGAAAAAAACATGCAAAGATGCCTACCCATAGAGTAACAGAGATATGTAGAAAGCTTCTGCCCTGTGAAAACCAAATATATATTTTTATTTAGCTAATTTGCACTTTGAATTGATCCTGGGCACCCGGCTCCAAAGTACTCTAAAGTTTTGGAGTGTTAATCCAAACAATTAAAGATGCAGTACAGCCTTGTAACGAAACCTTGTTTTTTTCTCCATCTTTTGCTGAGATTGGATTCCAGTGAATGCAAAACTGTTTTAGCCTTTGAATAGACCGTCATGTCGCAGTCAACTGGGGATCTTTGGTGAATTACATCCAAGGAAATGTGGCTCGATGTAGAGAGACATTCACACTATCGGAGAAAAAACACTATGCAGCCATTGTAAAGTAGTGCGACAAAACCTTTTCAAATGATCAATTAGAGAAATGTTTCTGAACTATTAGCATTCATCCATACTGTACGTATCCAAAGCAGATACGGTCATGTTGTATGTACTGTTGGTAATGAGTACTGTTATTCTCTTAATAACAGACGTACAACATAACATACATTAATGGGTCGTTCAATGCTGGTCAAATCAATAGAAACATGCCTGTTTTGTTGGAAGGAAATTAGCAGGGTGGTTTTAGTATTCGAAAGTGAAGCAGAACTTTACAAACGACACCAACAAGACAAGGGAGGGATGAAAAATTAGCATACGAATGTTCTTAAAAAAGTGCTGCTACGCTGTTGCATTTTGTAGGGTTTGATAACAGAAGACGCCAAATATAATTATTATTATTATTAGAACTATGTGTCTCATCCATTAGTTATAAGTGGTAGAAGTTAGAGTATTTTTGAAGTAACATTTTAAAAAATCAAGACAAAATATTTATTTTCTAACACGTGTATTACAGTTATCATTTTATAGATGTTGCTCGACCTTAATTGGAACTCATTCAACGTAATACTTCATCAATATCACCGTGGTAACAGTCATGATAAACACAGTTGTATGGGTCTTATGATGCCAGGGCTTCTGTAAAGTTGTACCATCGTTTTCATATTCAAAGGTAAACATATATAAGCCAGGTTCTAGGCCCTGGACTTGACCAAGTAACATGTAGTTAAGGTGAGAAGGCTTTAAGCACACGCTCAGAACATAACAGTGTTACAACACTTTCCTTTTCCTTTTTTTCAGTTCAAAATCATTTTTAAGTAAAACAACAAAACATCCATTTTTTTTCTTAGTACTTTACAATCTATTCTGCCATCACAAAAAGAGCACATGTTCACCTATAGGCTCTTTAAATAAGGAGAGAATTAAAGACAGTACATATACCCCTCTGTCGTACCCTATCGTTGCTGTTCATGCATTCATATTTATATCCAGAGTAGGTCTATGGATTGCCATGCCTTGTTATCAAATATTATTTTATTTTTCATTATAAGTTGTTTGTTGTTTTTACTAGGGAATCTTGGATTGGAAAACATGGTTTAATAAGCCAACAGTACTGTATCCCAGGCATGTTAATAAGGTGTGTTGAAAGCCTGTAGAGTTTGCATTGTGACACGTCTATCTCCTATTTCTTTCATTTTGAATCAACGGCTACAGGCCGCTAGGCTAAAATGTTCCTTTTCTTGTACACAGACCCCCTGCCCTCCCTGTTCCAGTCATTTTGTATCAGAGTCTTCCACTTGTACTGCAGAACAACGGAATGTACAGATTTTTATATTATTCGTAATATTATTGTTATTATTATTGTACAAGCGATTTATTATATTGTTCTTTTTTCAATAAAACCTCAATGAATGATCATTTGCAGTTCTGTTCATTGCCATGAATAGGGTGGTATTTGGGATGCAGATATGGAAAATACAGAATTCGTCAAAGCTCAGCGGGTCAGCTCTGGTAGAGTGTGTTTTGAAGGGACCTGTTACGGAGTCTAGTTGATAGGTAATCGACTAGCTGGACTGTTCCCCAGACTCCACGCGTAGGGATTTGTACAATGCTTAACAAGGCTGTTGAACTTGACATTGGTGTCTGTCTTTATTCCTTTATCCAACATATCATACTGAAACATGGTATCAGAAGTGGCTCCGAAAACACACGTTTGTTAATTTTGTAGCTAAGTACAGTATAGGCGCAGTTACGTTCCATATGCGAACACACGCCGTTTCCTACTCACAACACTGATCAACTCGTTAGCTGGCTAGCTAGCATCACTACCTACCTCCATGACTGAAGGCAAAGACATCTCCTATTCCATTGCTATGGCAGCGAACATTCCGCCACCAAATCACATGGTTCTCACAGGGGACTGGAATACTAATTGGGACAACTTCAGGGATGAATTCGAGGACTATGCGCTGGCGACCGGTCTCCATGAGAAACCCAACGAGGTACAAGCGGTAACTCTGAGGAGTTTAATGGGCAGCGAATGCAGGCATATCTACCGGCACAATCTCACCCTCACGGCACGACAACAGTGTGATGCAAAGGCTATATTGGATGCATTGGAGAATTACTTCAAACCAGCCAGAAACGTCATTTACGAGCGGTTCGTTTTCGGAAGCTGCAAACAGGAAGAGGGTGAGTCAGTACACAACTTTGTAACCCGTTTGAGAGAGAAATCCGCCACTTGTGAATACGGGGGATTGAAAGATGAATTGATTCGTGAGAAAATAGTACTGGGAATTGCAAATGAGAATACGCGCCGGCGTCTACTGAGAGAGAGAGGCTTAACATTAGTAACTACCATCGAAATGTGCCGCACTGCTGAAGTCACTGACATGAGAATGAGAGCAATGGAAACGGAAACCCAACGCTCCGACGTTGATACTGTTCACGCTGTTGCTAGGCAGACATTCAGACAAAACCAATCGAGGCAGAGTAATTCACCACGAACGGTGAACACAGAGAGCCCCATAGCATGTAAATACTGTGGGAATACACACACACACGTGGCAAAGAGCACTGCCCTGCCTACGGAAAACCATGCAGAGCTTGTGGAACTAATAATCACTTTGCAAAAGTGTGTCTCAAAAGCAAAAGAAGGGTGAGTGAGGGCAAGATTCACTGTGTTGATGATGTTACTCAATGTTCAGAGCTGAACAGTGAAAGTGACATTTACATGCATGAATCCATTGGGGCTGTACACTCAAGAGGGAAGAAATGGTTTGTGACACTACGATTACACAACAAGCAACAACAATGTCAACTGGATTCGGGTGCTACATGCAACGTAATGAGCTACAAAGACAAAATCAATCTGGCACCTGACACACATCTATTGCCCAGCGATACTAGACTAAAGCTGTACTCAGGAGAACTAATGAGCTCTATGGGCACCTTTGAGACAGAATGTGTTATTCGGGGACGCAAACACAAGCTGGAGTTTGAGATTGTGAAAACCAGTCAAAATCCTCTCCTCTCAGGCTCTACATGCGAACGCCTGGGACTGATGCAGTTCACTGTACCAAATGACCTGCACATTGTGGATCATGTCCAGCATGGACCCCTGTCCAAAGAACAACTACTCAGCAGATATGACGATGTATTGAACATGCCCGTTGAATCAGTGCCTGGGGAGGTACACTTTGAAGTGGATGAGAGCATCACTCCAGTCCAGTGTGCTCCCCGCAATGTGCCCATTGCAATGAAAGTGGCTGTGAAGGCCCAGCTGGACAAGTATGAGGCCGATGGCCACATGACATCTGTGACTGAACCAACTGACTGGATTAGCAATATGGTCATAGTTAAAAAAACAGAGAAGCTGAGGGTCTGCATCGACCCAAAGCATCTGAACCAAGCACTGAAACGATCCCACTACATCATGCCGACACTAGAGGATGTCCTCTATAAGCTTCCCAAGGCCAGGATTTTCACCTTGGTGGATGCCCGAGATGCATTCCTTCAATGCAAGCTGGACGAAGAAAGCAGCTTCATGACTACCTTCTGGACCCCCTGGGGTCGGAATCGCTGGCTCAAGCTCCCGTTTGGTGTCTCAGTGGCGCCTGAGGTATACCAACGCAAGCAGCACGAGTTACTGGCTGGGCTCAAGGGCATTGAACCCATCGCCGATGATATCCTGATTGTAGGCTGTGGTGAAACAGACGAAGAAGCAGAACGCGACCACGATGTGAAGCTCCTGGCACTGATGGAGCACTGCCGATCAGTTAAGCTTCGTCTTGGCCTGAAGAAGCTGCAGTTCAAGGTGAAAGACGTCCACTTCCATGGCCACATTCTCTCGGCAAAAGGCCTGAAGCCGGACCCAGACAAGGTCCAAGCGATCCTCGACATGCCAAACCCGTCTGATGCAAAAGGAGTACAGCGTCTCATCGGCTTTGCAAACTATCTTGCAAAGTTCATGCCACACCTATCAGCAGTCTGTGAGCCTCTGCGCCGGTTGCTGGACAAAGACACACCGTGGCACTGGCTACCCAAGCACGAGGCCGCAGTGCAGGAGATGAAATCTCTGGCTTCATCCATGCCAGTGTTGCGCTACTACGACGTCACGAAGCCTGTCACAATCCAGAACGACTCTAGCCAAAGGGGACTTGGATGCTGCCTTATGCAGGAAGGCCAGCCCGTTGCGTTTGCCTCGAGAGCGCTCACCCCCACCGAACAAAACTATGCACAAATTGAGAAAGAGTGCCTCAGCATCGTCTTCTCCTGCCAGCGATTCCATTACTACTTATATGGTCGAGAGCTGGTCACCGCTGAAACTGACCACAAACCACTCATTTCCATATTCAGTAAACCTCTCCTCAACGCGCCCAAGAGGCTTCAAAGCATGCTCCTGACTCTGCAAAACTACAGCCTGAAGGTCATTTACAAGCCAGGACCAGAGATGTACATCAGCGACACACTGAGCAGGGCAACAGCACAATGTACAGGTAGAGGCACTGCGTATCAGCGGCAGGCCATCTGTTCGCTACAGCAGGAACAACAAGATGTTCAACAGATCAATCAGGCAGACTACTTAAACGTCACAGATCACCGCCTAGCCCAGATCAGGCAACATACTGACAAGGACGAACACCTACAGTCACTGAAGTCCATGGCTCTCGCAGGTTGGCCATATCTGAAAGAGGAGACACCTTTCACAGTGAGAGAATACTGGACCTTTCGAGATGAGATCAGTGTGCAAAATGGCGTCTTGTTCAGAGGTCAGAAGGTCATTATTCCCAAATCACTACGTCCAGAGATGCTTACCCGCATACACTCCAGTCACGTTGGAGGTGACGCATGCTACCGCCAGGCTCGTGAAACATTATACTGGCCAAACATGCAAGCAGAAATTAAAGACTTTGTCAGCAACTGTACCACATGCAACGAGTACGCTCATGAACAGCAAAAGGAAACCATGATGTCACACGAACTGCCCACAAGGGCCTGGCAAATCATCAGCATGGACTTATTCAGCCACAGACAAAAGGACTATCTTCTCATCGTTGATCATTACTCTGACTTTTGGGAAATTGAACTGCTCCCTGACTTGTCTGCAGAGACGATCATAAAGCGCTGCAAGGCGCAGTTTGCAAGGCAAGGTCAGCCTGACAAGGTAATCACGGACAATGGCCCACAATTCACTGCACAGTTCAAGCGTTTCGCCACAGAATGGGAGTTTGACCACGTGACCTCCTCTCCAAGACACCCAAAAGCAAATGGCAAGGCAGAATCAGCTGTCAAGATTGCAAAAAACCTGTTAAGCAGGGCCTTGCGTGACAGCAACGACCCATGGAAAGCGATCTTACAGTGGAGGAACACGCCCACCGAAAACATGGACAGCAGCCCAGCACAACGCCTTCTGTCCAGACGTCTGAAGACGACTATCCCCGTAGCTAACAAGCTACTTGAGCCCTGCGTCATGGTTGGCGTCACGGACAAACTGCGTCACAGAAAGCAGCTCGCTAAGTGCTTCTACGACCGGACTGCTCGAGACCTACCAGAGCTGGAGGTGGGTGAAACTATAAGGATGAAACCGCTGCCGGGAAACCACACAGGACTTTGGAGGCTGGGCACATGCCTACAGAGAGTTGCACCACGTTCTTACCTGGTGGATGTTGGTGGCTCCCTCTATCGTCGCAATCGGGTGGATCTGCGCGTAGCAGAGCAGACAAACCAGAACATGCCATACACTCACCTAGATGAGCTGGATCACAGTCCAGGCCTAAGGGTAAGGGGTGCAGAATTGACAATATATACAATACATATATTTCAGGATGTTGTGTATCCCTGGATATAATCAGAAATAACGTAAACATTACAGTTTTGAAAACATAGGTTGTCCCCCCAAAAAATGGTCTCTTGGCACAACTGCAATAAGTTGAGCTGCCTACAAATTTCTGTACTGAATGAAATATTACCACTACCTTGTCTATCTTTATTTCTTAAACATAATTAAACACAATTCTTAATCATTTTAAGCATATTTTAACATGGCTTAACACCTAACAATAACTTTTTACTCTTTAAAACACTTTAACATGGGCCAGGCCCTGTTGTTACCTCATATCCCAGTGATAATGCCTTGCATTACACCTGGGAAGAAAACACTTCAGTTAACTTAACTTCCCTTTGGCTCAACCATTGGCTCAATTTACCCCAAGGCAAACATTTGGACTATATTAGCCCACACAGCTACAAGGATGCACTTTCATGCACGTTTTAGGACCTCATATTGAAGCTTATAGAGACCCCCAACTGACATATAGAACAATCATAAAATGATCTACTTTGGTTTAGATACAAGCATCATGAAACCTCTAGCACAATATATTCATTTTGACTTGGTGAAAATCTGTTTTTTGTACCTAACTTGCTTAACGTTTTCCATGTGGTTTCAGACTCCATGAAATGATGACCTCTTCCTAAATATTTGTTAAAATGCTACATTTTTGTGTCTGGTTTTCTGGAAACAATGGTGGCTCAACTTACCCCCTCGGCTCAACTTACCCCCTCGGGTCAACTTACCCCCTCGGCTCAACTTACCCCCTCGGCTCAACTTACCCCCTCGGCTCAACTTACCCCCTCGGCTCAACTTACCCCCTCGGCTCAATTTACCCCACTCTTTCCTACATGTTCGTCAGAAGCCTTACCTTCTTACAGTTGTGGTTTAGCCAGCAGCCGTGTCTTACGTCTTGTCGTCTTCCCAGAATGCATTAGGTATTACTGTTAAAGCAATAGGGATTAGCAGCATCCCTTTCTATTTATTTCACCCTGACACACTTCATCTATTTCCATCTCTTTCCCTTTCTCTTGCTTTGACACTCTTTCCTTTGTACATTTCCTGCTCTATACATTTCTAATCTAGTCTTCTAGCCCGTTGTATTGAATCTATCGATACCACTACTCATAATGTCGGCTACAAATAAACTCACGGAGTCTATTATTAATTCATTGCCATTCATCTTTAGATTTAGATAGATTTTGATGACTTTATTAGTCACATGCACAGGGTAGAGTGAAATTCTTAAGCTCCGAGCTCCAACAGTTGGGGGACAGAATGTCTCAGAGGGGATGTCCATAGGTGGAGCAGAAGGGGGGAAAGTGAATGAAACAGTAATACAAGTAATAATACAGTTGATTCGGAAAGTATTCAGAGCCCTTGACTTTTTCTACATTTTTGTTACGTTACAGCCCTATTCTAAAATTGATTAAATTTTTTTCTTTCCTTATCAATCTACACATTTTACCCCATAATGACAAAGCAAAAACAGGTTTTTAGACATTTTTGCCAATTTATTAAGAATAAAAAAAAAACGGAAATATTACATTTACATAAGTATTCAGACCCTTTACTCAGTACTTTGTGGAAGGAACTTTGGCAGTGATCACAGCCTTGAGTCTCCTTGGGTATGACGCTACAAGCTTGCCACACCTGTATTTGGGTTGTTTCTCAAGTTCTGTCCGGTTGGATGGGAAGCGTTGCTGCACAGCTATTTTCAGGTCTCTCTATGCCAAAGAGGTTAACCTTTCTAGGACACACGTTCCACTAGCGGAACCTCTGACAACATTCCGCTAGCGGAACCCCTGACAACATTCCGCTAACGGAACCACTGACAACATTCCGCTGAAAAGGCAGCGCGGGAAATTCAAATATATATTTTTTTATAAATATGGAACTTTCACACATTAACAAGTCCAATACAGCAAATTAAAGATAAACATCTTGTTAATCTACCCATCGTGTCCGATTTAAAAAATGCTTTACAGCGAAATCACAACATATGATTATGTTAGATCACCACCAAGTGATCACACAGCCATTTTCCCAGCCAAAGATAGGAGTCACAAAAAGCAGAAATAGAGATAAAATTAATCACTAACCTTTGATGATCTTCATCAGATGACACTCATTGGACATCATGTTACACAATACATGCATGTTTTGTTCGATAATGTGCATATTTATATCCAAAAATCTCAGTTTACATTGGCGCCATGTTCAGAAATGCCTCCAAAATATCCGGAGAAATTGCAGAGAGCCACATCAAATAACAGAAATACTCATCATAAACTTTGATGAAAGATACATGTTTAACATAGAATTAAAGATATACTTGTTCTTAATGCAACCTCTGTGTCAGTGCTTCTACACCTGCATTGCTTGCTGTTTGGGGTTTTAGGCTGGGTTTCTGTACAGCACTTCGAGATATTAGCTGATGTACGAAGGGCTATATAAAATAAAATAAACTTGATTGATTTCAAAAAAACTTTACAGAAAAAGCAAACCATGCAATAATCTGAGACGGCGCTCAGATAGAAACAACATTTCTCCGCCATGTTGGAGTCAACAGAAATACGAAATGACATGATAAATATTCCCTTACCTTTTATGATCTTCATCAGAATGCACTCGCAAGAATCCTAGTTCCACAATAAATTGTTGTTTTGTTCGATAATGTCCATTATTTATGTCCAAGTAGCTACTTTTGTTAGCACGTTTAGTGGGCATATCCAAAACGCTCGTGAAGGTCCAGGCGAACTTCGGACGAAAACTTCAAAAAGTTATATTACAGGTCGAATAAACTTGTCAAACTAAGTATAGAATCAATCTTTAGGATGTTGTTATCATAAATATTCAATAACGTTCCAACCGGAGAATTCCTTTGTGTCTATAGAAGTAATGGAACGCAAGTCGCTATCATGTGGAATGCGCTTAACCAGGACCTGGCACTCTGCCAGACCACTGACTCAAACAGCTCCCATCCGGCTCAACATCACAGTAGAAGCTTCATTCAACGTTCTACAGACTGTTGACATGTAGTGGAAGGTGTAGGAAGTGCAAACAGATCCATATCCCACTGGGATTTCAATAGGCGATGAGTTGAAAATCGACCAGCCTCAGAATTCTCACTTCCTGTTTGGATTTTTTCTCAGGTTTTTGCCTTCCATATGAGTTCTGTTATACTCACAGACATCATTCAAACCGTTTTAGAAACTTCAGAGTGTTTTATATCCAATAGTAATAATAATATGCATATATTAGCATCTGGGACAGAGTAGGAGGCAGTTCACTCTGGACACGCTATTCATCCAAAGTGAAAATGCTGCCCCCTATCCCTAAAAAGTTAATCTTGGTTTCATCAGACCAGAGAATTTTGTTTGTCATAGTCTGAGAGTCTTTAGGTGCCTTATGGAAAACTCCAAGTGGGCTGTCATTTGTCTTTTACTGAGTAGTGGCTTTCATCTAGCCACTCTACCATAAAGGCCTGGTTGGTGGAGTGCTGCAGAGATGGTTGTCCTTCTGGAAAGTTCTCCCATCTCCACAGAGAAACTCTAGAGCTCTGTCAGAATGATCATCAGGTTGGTTCTTGGTCACCTCCCTGACCAAGGCCCTTCTCCCCTGATTGCTCACTTTGGCTGGGCGGCCAGCTCTAGGAAGAGTCTTGGGGGATACAAACTTCTTCCATTTAAGAATGATGGAGGCCACTGTGGTCTTGGGGACCTTCAATGCTGCAGAAATGTTTTGGTATCCTTACCCAGATCTGTGCCTCAACACAATCCTGTCTCAGAGCTCTACAGACAATTCCTTGGACCTCATGGCTTGGTTTTTGCTCTGACATGCATTGTCAACTGTGGGACCTAATTTAGAGTGTGTGCCTTTCCAAATCATGTCCAATCCGTAGAATTTACCACAGGTAGACTCCAATCAAGTTGTAGAAACATTTTAAGGATGATCAATGAAAACAAGATGCACCTAAGCTTAATTTCGAGTCTCATAGCAAAGGGACTGATTACTTAAGTAAATAAGGTATTTCTGTTTGTTATTTTTAATAAATTTGCAAAAAAAATCTACATTACCTTTTTTCGCTTTGTCATTATAGGGTATTGCGTGTAGATTGCTGAGGAACATTTTTATTTAATCCATTTTAGAAAATGGCTGTAACGTAAAAAAATGTGGAAAAAGTGAAGGGGTCTGAATACTTTCCGAAGGCACCGTATATACTGTACCAGTCAAAAGTTTGGACACACCTACTCAGTCAATGTTTTTTCTTTATTTTTACTATTTTCTACATTGTAGAATAATAGTGAAGACATCAAAACTATGAAATAACACATATGGAATCATGTAGTAACCAAAAAAAGTGTTTTAGATTTTAGATTCTTTAAAGTAGCCACCTTTTGGCTTGATGACAGCTTTGCAAACTCTTGGCATTCTCTCAACCAGCTTCACCTGGAATGCTTTTCCAACAGTCTTGAAGGAGTTCCCAATTATGCTGAGCAATTGTTGGCTGCTTTTCCTTCGCTCTGCGGTCCAACTCATCCCAAACCATCTCAATTGGGTTGAGGTCGGTGATTATAGAGGCCAGGTCACCTGATGCAGCACTCAATCACTCTATTTGATGAAATAGCCCTTACACAGCCTGGAAGTGTGTTTTGGGTCATTGTCCTGTTGAAAAACAAATGATAGTCCCACTAAGTGCAAACCAGATGGGATGGCGTATCACTGCAGACTGCTGTGGTAGCCATGCTGGTTAAGTGTGCATTGAATTCTAAATAAATCACAGACAGTGTCACCAGCAAAGCACCCCCACACCATCACACCTCCTCCATGCTTCACGGTTGGAACCACACATGCAGAGATCATCCGTTCCGGCTCCGAAAGCCTTTTGGAGTGGATCTGTGGACTTTTCCATGTGAATATTAAAGTCACCAAATATTTGAATATTATCTGTCATGACTACAAGGTCCGATAGGAATTCAGGGAACTCAGTGATGAACGCTGTATACGGCCCAGGAGGCCTGTAAACAGTATCTATAAAAAGTGATTGAGTAGGCTGCATAGATTTCATGACTAGAAGCTCAAAAGACACAGTAATTTTTGGGGGGTAAATTGAAATTTGCTATCGTAAATGTTAGCAACACATCCGCTTTTGTGGGATGCACGGGGTTATGGTCACTAGCGTAACCAGGAGGGGAGGCCTCAGTTAACACAGTACATTCCTCAGGCTTAAGCCATGTTTCCGTCAGGCCAATCACATCAAGATTATGATCAGTGATTAGTTAATTGACTATAACTGTATTGGAAGTGAGGGATTTTACATTAAGTAGACCTATTTTGAGAGTTGAGATATCACCATCTCTTTCAATAATGACAGGAATGGGGGAGGTCTTTATTCCAGTGAGATTCCAGTGAGATTGCTAAAGCGAACAATGCCATGTTTAGTTCTTCCCAACCTAGATCGAGGCACAGACACAGTCTCAATGGTGATAGCTGGCTAACACCATTGCGGAGCTAGAGAAGTTAGAGACCTGTCTATGTTCATAGATAAGATGATAGCACCCCTCCAGCTAGGAGGGAGTTCCTCACTCCTCTGAGCAGGCCAGGCTTGGTCCTGTTTGAGCTTGAGTAACAGAAAGAGGGCCAATTATGTACAAATTCTATCCTTTGGGAGGGGCAGAAAACAGTTTTCAACTAACGATTGAGTTGTGAGATTCTGCTGTAGAGCTCATCACTCCCCCTAACTGAGAGGGGGGCAGAGACAATAACTCGATGCCGACACATCATTCTAGCTGATTTACACGCTGAAGCTATGTTGCGCTTGGTGACCTCTGACTGTCTCATCCTAACATCGTTGGTGACGACGTGGATAACAATATCCCTATACTCTCTACACTCGCCAGTTTTAGCCTTAGCCAGCACCATCTTCAGATCAGCTTTAACGTCGGTAGCCCTGCCCCCTGGTAAACAGTGTATGATCGCTGGATGATTCGTTTTAAGTCTAATACTGCGGGTAATGGAGTCGCCAATGACTAGCGTTTTCAATTTGTCAGAGCTAATGGTGGCAGACTTCGGCATCTCAGACCCATAAGTGTTGGAGGAGAGACCAGAGAAGGCTCGGCCTCTGACTCCGACTCGTTGCATAATGGGGAGAACCGGCTGAAACGTTCTGTCGGCCGAATGAGCGACACCGGTTGAGCATTTCTACAGCCTTTCCTTCCAGAAGCAATGAGAAAATTGTCCGGCTGCGGGGACTGTGCGAGGGGATTAATACTACTATCTGTACTTACTGGTGGCACAGACGCTGTTTCATCCTTTCCTACACTGAAATTACCCTTGCCTAACGATTGCGTCTGAAGCTGGGCTTGCAGTACGTCTATCCTCACCGTAAGGCGATCGTTCTCCTGTATATTATGAGTATGTATGAGTATTACAATTAGAAGGCATAATGTTACTGTTACTACTTAGCTTCGGCTGGTGGAGGTCCTGTAGAACCAAGTCCAGATAAAGCGTCCAGGGTGAAAGTGTTTAATGAAAAAAGTTGAGCGAGGGGAAAAAAAAAAAAAAACGTAATTAA
Source organism: Salvelinus alpinus (assembly GCF_045679555.1). Taxonomy (NCBI): domain Eukaryota; kingdom Metazoa; phylum Chordata; class Actinopteri; order Salmoniformes; family Salmonidae; genus Salvelinus; species Salvelinus alpinus. The sequence goes on from NC_092092.1 coordinate 6,942,940, forward strand.
AAAACGTCACTTTGACAGGTAGCAAAGTAACATTAGCAACAAACCGCACAGCAGCACGTAAACAAGTCCACCAGTGGGGGGGGGGGGGGGGGAAGCAGAAAATACGGAGCGTAGGGGTTGGTAATGTTCTCTAGTTGCGCCGTGATTGGCTCAGTGTTCTGTCACTCATGGGGACACTACGTCACCGGAAAATCTATGGGGAGAGCTAGAAAATTCTAGAAAAATGCTAGAAAAATGGCATTGTATAGCATTGTATTCTTTCACTGAAATAGCTACTGTAAATTGGACAGTGCAGTTAGATTAACACGAATTCAAGCTTTCTGCCCATATCGGATGTTCTTGGAAATGTTCTTGTTACTTAAAACACCGATCCCATGGAGGTTAACCTGCAGGCGTTCCGCTAGCGACCCACCTCGACAACATCCGGTGAAATTGCAGAGCGCGAAATTCAAATTACAAAAATAGAAATATTTAACATTCATGAAAATACAAGTGTCATACATCAAAATAAAGCTTAACTTCTTGTTAATCCAGCCGCTGTGTCAGATTTAAAAAATGTACGACACAAACCTTCATACCCTAGCTTTCACCAGAAAGGAGGGGAGAGGCCCAACTGGGTGGAAAATCATTGTTTCGCCCACCAAGAAAGGAGATTATGCATGGAAGTCAATAAGAGTGTTGAATTTGATCAACAAAAAAAGTGAATGGCTTATTTGCTACGTGAGGTTTATTCGATTGAATAGAAGTTTCGTAATGCTTCAGACTTACTTTTTGGGGAAGATGAACAACTGTAAATTGCTTTTACAACCGAAGACACAGTAACCACGAGTCATTTTTTTTTACCAGGTAGCTAGCTAGCTACACTATATATACAAAAGTATGTGGACACCCCTTCAAATTAGTAGATTTGGCAATTTCAGCCACAGCCATTGCTGACAGGTGTATCAAATTGAGCACACAGCCATGCAGTCTCCATAGAGAAACATTGGCAGTAGAATGTCCTTAATGAAGAGTTCAGTGACTTTCAATGTGGCTGCTTCATAGGATGCCACTTTATCAACAAGTGAGTTCGTCAAATGTCAGGCCTGCTAGAGCTGTCCCGGTCAACTATAAGTGCTGTTATTGTGAAGTGGAAACGTCTAGGAGCAACAACGGCTCAGCCCCGAAGTTGGTAGGCCACACAAGCTCACAGAACAGGACAGTCGAGTGCTGAAGTGCGCATCTGTCCTCGGTTGCAACACTCACTACTGAGTTCCAAACTGCCTCTGGAAGCAACGTCAGCACAAGAACTGTTCGTCAGGGGAGCTTCATGAAATGGGTTTTCATGGCCGAGCAGCTGCACACACGCCTAAGATCACCATGCGCAATGCCAAACGTTGCCTGGAGTGGTGTAAAGTGGAAACACGTTATCTGTAGTGATTAATCAAGCTTCACTATCTGGCATTCCGACGAACAAATCTGGGTTTTGCTCATGCCAGAAGAGCACTACCTGCCCGAATGCATAGTGCCAACTCTAAAGATTATTGGAGGAGGAATAATGGTCTGGGGCTGTTTTTCATGGTTGTAGCTAGGCCCCTTATTTCCAGTGAAGGGAAATCTTAAACCTACCGCATACAATGACATTCTAGACGATTCTGTGCTCCCAACTTTGTGGCAACAGTTTAGGGAAGGCCCTTTCCTGTTTCACCATGACAATGCCCCCATGCACAAAGCGAGGTCTATACAGAAATGGTTTGTTGAGATCGGTGTGGAAAAACTTGACTGGCCTGCACAGAGCCCTAACCTCAACCCCATCAAACACCTTTGGGATGAATTGGAACGCTGACTGCGAGCCAGGCCTATTCGCCCAACATCAGTCCCCGACCTCACTAGTGCTCTTGTGACAGTAAGTAAGTCTCCGCAGTCAAGTCATTGGATTTTCAGATACAGCTTAACCGACATCTGCGTTCAAAATGTGAATTAAATTCGATAGACAGTAAATTGCAGTTATCACTGTACAAACTATTTTAAGACTCTCTGGATTTGTGCTGTCGCTCTCATCCTCCAAATGCACACCAACTTTCCAAAACAATCTGTTGATGGGAGGAAGCGTTCTACTTAAAAAAAAATCATTGGCACAACCTTGATTAGCCAACCAGATGCACCTGGCGGGCGATACAGAGGGATGGAAGGCACTGGTCACACTAGAAATACAAACTAAAGACCCAACAAACCAATATTTCATTAGTGACAGATATTATCATTAGTGACAGACATTATGGTTAATCAGGGAGTCTATAGTTGTGCTTTAATCACAGGTCTGCTCTGAGGGAAAAAAATATGGGGAAAGAAACTTTGTTTTGACACATTTTTAACAGTGTCTCGTTTAACTCCCCTGTCATCATGTCACAATGATAAAACCCAGTTTTGGAAGAAAGGAAATGGAAATACATGACAATAACACCCCTCCATCGAGCCACGTGTCTTTAAGAGAAGAGAGGGATAATGAAGAGAATAAAATGGACTAAACCGAGTTCCATGGAAAATTCCTACGTTTACGGTTCGAGAAGATTGACACTAATGTCAACTTCTGGAGTCTGGACTCTGGAGTCAGTGCTGTGGATGTGTGCGTGTGTTTGATATATTCTGGCAGCTGAGTGATCTGATTCACTTCCTATTAAACTGGCAGAGAAAGAGACAGAAAATGAGTCACATAACTCCAGTTACATTTTTAAGAATCGACTCATTTTCAAGGATGACTCAAAAGATTGCATTAAGAATAATGTATCGATATAACCCGCAAAATACAACGTACGTTTACATAAAATGGGAATTATTGTGAATAGTCTGAAATCACGCACCTTCATTTGATACAAACTTCTCCACTACCCTTGTATGCATGTTTTACAATAATGTCAATGGTGAGGAGTGTAATTAAAGTCTGTCAAGACCAGAGGGGAGGCCCTGCTCAAATGCAGTGCACTTTATAGCCAATAGGTTACCATTTGGGACAGAGACGCTATGTACCGCCGAGGGAGGAGGGAAATAAAAGTTGACACGGAGGGGGAGGGGGGGGGGGAGATGTTGGTGGGAAAGTAAAGAGTCAACCCCGGTCACACCATTTAATAATCCATTTATTTATTGAATTATTCATTTAAAAGTAGTGACCAGGAAAGGCACATTGAGGCTACTTCCTGTTTGAAAGGAAAGAATAGTCCCACATTGTTGAGTGCCTTGAAGGGTATTAGTAGTAGGGTAGTGGTTCTGGATATTGTAGGTGAGTTACTGTTCCTCTTTTGTGCCATTCAACCCTCCACCCTCCCCTCCACCTCCACCCTTCACCTCCGCACCTCCCCTGTTTATTAAAACAATGCAGTTGTATATGAGTAGAACAAACATCTCAATAGGAAGTGTTGGACTAACTCTCATTATGCAAACCCATACGAGATAGAGACCAGGTATCAGCGGCAGTTTATAATCTTTAATCTAATTGTATTACTTCTTTAGCCCTTTATCAAGCTCCTGGATACTTGTGTTTTTCAGTGACCCTGAATCTAAGGACAAGAATGTAGAACTATAAAATGGTGGCAACAACACAAAACAATCCACCTCCCTTTCCAAACTATGACCGGAACACCCTTTCTTGTATTTGAACCTGTATGGGAACTTTACTTTCAGACAGACCCAGCTCTCCTACAGACTTGTGATCTCCTGTGTTTTGTCTGCTGCTGGACTGAGGTCTTCCTGCTTCACATGGACCCCTGTTTTGACAGACAAAACCAGCCTCAGAGGAGCATGGCTTGCTGGCTTCCATTTTGCTTTGGAGACGTCAGGTTCAGACTGAAACACTTTTTTGGCAGATATATTTTAAAAAGGCAGTATCACTGTGTGATGTCATTAGAACCAGATTACAAAAGACCAAGAAATGGCTGTAATATGTAACACAGCAGGCTGCTGAGGGGAGGACGGATCATAATAATGGCTGTAACGGAGCAAATGGCTGTAATATGTAACACAGCAGGCTGCTGAGGGGAGGACGGATCATAATAATGGCTGTAACGGAGCAAATGGCTGTAATATGTAACACAGCAGGCTGCTGAGGGGGGAGGGATCATAATAATGGCTGTAACGGAGCAAATGGAACGGCATCAAACGTAAAGAAACAATGTGTTTGATACCGTTACACTTATTCCTCTCCAGCCATTACCACGAGCCCATCCTCCCCAATTAAGGTGCCACCAACCTCCTGTGGTTTAATGATGGATGAAGGCAGAGGAGGGGTTAGGAAATACCTGCCCAGTTGAAAAATAACTTTCCCTCCGAGTATGTGGATACCTCAGGGTCCACCGAAGAAGAGGTAAATATGTACCTCAGTAAGATAGACAGTTGGGCGACTGGCCTCTGAAAACGACAAGCAGTGGATGAGTTTGCCTCTCCCTTTGCATCTAACATAGATGTGTTATAGATGTGTTCATAAACATTTGTATATTTAATCTTGATGCACAAATGTTTGAAATATGCCTGCTCATATAAGTGGTCGATAAGATACTGTTTTTGTTATGCTAGCTAACTGAGCCATTCAGACGACTTTAACAAAGTGATTAGAGGAATTGTTTAAGGATTGAATGGGACTGTCCAGGGACTTCAAAAGCCTTGCTAGATCTAGCTCCTCTGTCACGACTTTGAAGATCTAGCTCCTCAATCCCGACTTTGAAGCTTTGCCAGATACAGTTGGCCTCTCTTTCCTCGTCAGAGACAAGCCCCTCTGTCACAAGACAGCACGCAAAACCTTGCTCTTGTGCTAAAAAACTCTCTGGTTCTCGTTATAGAGCAGCAGTCAGAAACAGCAGTTCTGCTTGTCATCTTCAGTGATCCCTCCTTGTCATCTTCAGTGATCCCTCCTTGTCATCTTCACTGATCCCTCCTTGTCATCTTCACTGATCCCTCCTTGTCATCTTCAGTGATCCTTCCTTGTCATCTTCACTGATCCCTCCTTGTCATCTTCAGTGATCCTTCCTTGTCATCTTCAGTGATCCCTCCTTGTCATCTTCACTGATCCCTCCTTGTCATCTTCACTGATCCCTCCTTGTCATCTTCAATGATCCCTCCTTGTCATCTTCAGTGATCCCTCCTTGTCATCTTCAGTGATCCCTCCTTGTCATCTTCAGTGATCCCTCCTTGTCATCTTCAGTGATCCCTCCTTGTCATCTTCAGTGATCCCTCCTTGTCATCTTCAGTGATACCTCCTTGTCATCTTCAGTGATCCCTCCTTGTCATCTTCACTGATCCCTCCTTGTCATCTTCAGTGATCCCTCCTTGTCATCTTCAGTGATCCCTCCTTGTCATCTTCAGTGATCCCTCCTTGTCATCTTCACTGATCCCTCCTTGACATCTTCACTGATCCCTCCTTGACATCTTCAGTGATCCCTCCTTGTCATCTTCAGTGATCCCTCCTTGTCATCTTCACTGATCCCTCCTTGACATCTTCACTGATCCCTCCTTGTCATCTTCAGTGAAATCTCCTTGTCATCTTCAGTGATTCTTCCTTGTCATCTTCAGTGATTCTTCCTTGTCATCTTCAGTGATCCCTCCTTGTCATCGTCAGGAGCATTTGGCTTCTAGTGTGAGTGGATGGGTAGCAATATTCAACAGCCAGAGGGCTAGGCCAAGACTGAATGCATAGGTAGCAGTATTTGGCAATCAAATACAGGAGGCTTAGGTAAAGTGGATGCCTGCTTTGTTTCATTTCTGGCTTGTGCATGCTATGAAAGGGAACACCAGGAAAGCAATGCCAACATTTAGGGACTCCTATTTCAGAGTGAAACTCAGCTCATGTCCCAGAAACTGTTAAGGCACTAATCTATTAATATTTTAAAGGTCAATCAGTCAATCTCTGATATCATGATGTTTGATTGGCATTGTTGTTGATTAGGAACAACAAGTTATGGAACAACAAGTTATGGAGCAACAAGTTATGGAACAACAAGTGTTGGAGCAACAAGTTATGGAACAACAAGTTATGGAGCAACAAGTTATGGAACAACAAGTGTTGGAGCAACAAGTTATGGAACAACAAGTTATGGAGCAACAAGTGTTGGAGCAACAAGTTATGGAACAACAAGTTATGGAGCAACAAGTTATGGAACAACAAGTGTTGGAGCAACAAGTTATGGAACAACAAGTTATGGAGCAACAAGTGTTGGAGCAACAAGTTATGGAACAACAAGTTATGGAGCAACAAGTTATGGAGCAACAAGTTATGGAACAACAAGTTATGGAGCAACAAGTTATGGAACAACAAGTTATGGAGCAACAAGTGTTGGAGCAACAAGTTATGGAACAACAAGTTATGGAGCAACAAGTTATGGAGCAACAAGTTATGGAGCAACAAGTTATGGAGCAATAAGTTATGAAGCAACAAGTTATGAAGCAACAAGTTATGGAACAACAAGTTATGGAGCAACAAGTTATGGAGCAACAAGTTATGGAGCAACAAGTTATGGAGCAATAAGTTATGAAGCAACAAGTTATGGAGCAACAAGTGTTGGAGCAACAAGTTATGGAGCAACAAGTGTTGGAGCAACAAGTTATGGAACAACAAGTTATGGAACAACAAGTTATGGAGCAACAAGTGTTGGAGCAACAAGTTATGGAGCAACAAGTGTTGGAGCAACAAGTTATGGAGCAACAAGTGTTGGAGCAACAAGTTATGGAGCAACAAGTTATGGAACAACAAGTTATGGAGCAACAAGTGTTGGAGCAACAAGTTATGGAACAACAAGTGTTGGAGCAACAAGTTATGGAGCAACAAGTTATGGAACAACAAGTTATGGAGCAACAAGTGTTGGAGCAACAAATTATGGAGCAACAAGTGTTGAAGCAACAAGTTATGGAGCAACAAGTTATTGAGCAACAAGTAACGAAGCAACAAGTTATGAAGCAACATGTTATGGAGCAACAAGTTACGAAGCAACAAATTATGGAGCAACAAGTTATGGAGCAACAAGTAACGAAGCAACAAGTTATGGAGCAACAAGTGAAGGAGCAACAAGTTATGAAGCAATATGTTATGAAGCAACAAGTTAAGGAGCAACAAATTATTGAGCAACAAGTGTTGAAGCAACAAGTTATGGAGCAACAAGTTATGAAGCAACAAGTTATGGAGCAACAAGTTACGAAGCAACAAGTGTTGAAGCAACAAGTTATGAAGCAACATGTTATGAAGCAACAAGTGTTGGAGCAACAAGTTATGGAGCAACAAGTTATGAAGCAACAAGTTATGGAGCAACAAGTTACGAAGCAACAAGTGTTGAAGCAACAAGTTATGAAGCAACAAGTTATGAAGCAACAAGTGTTGGAGCAACAAGTTATGGAGCAACAAGTTATGAAGCAACAAGTTATGGAGCAACAAGTTACGAAGCAACAAGTGTTGAAGCAACAAGTTATGAAGCAACAAGTGAAGGAGCAACAAGTTACGAAGCAACAAGTTACGAAGCAACAAGTTATGAAGCAACAAGTTATATTTTCTTCTTCTTCGTTGAGGTTTTATGGCGGTGTGCACATTATTTAGTGCATTACTGCCTCAACAAATGATGGAGCAACAAGTTGTGACATTTATAGCTCCAGAGTTAGGATCATGTGTAATGCATTCATTTCAAAGAGAAACATTCTACCTGGTGAGAAATTATCCAATATCTACTGTACAAGCTAACTTCACTTCAGAAGTGTTAAAATGACCATGAATTATACACAATATTGCATCGTAATTTTCACATAACAGTGTTGGTCAGGATACCTGTAGTTGTTGTATTTCTATAACTGGGCTAAATCAGTTAATTTATTAATAAACAATGGGGATACAATTATCTCACACTTTTTCTAATTGATAATTCTCCCTCTTCCCATTGAGTTAGTTACCCTCTAGTGACTGAATGAACTGTCCTGTGCTGCAGCCCTTTCTAATTGATAATTCTCCCTCTTCCCATTGAGTTAGTTACCCTCTAGTGACTGAATGAACTGTCCTGTGCTGAAGCCCTTTCTAATTGATAATTCTCCCTCTTCCCATTGAGTTAGTTACCCTCTAGTGACTGAATGAACTGTCCTGTGCTGCAGCCCTTTCTAATTGATCATTCTCCCTCTTCCCATTGAGTTAGTTACCCTCTAGTGACTGAATGAACTGTCCTGTGCTGCAGCCCTTTCTAATTGATCATTCTCCCTCTTCCCATTGAGTTAGTTACCCTCTAGTGACTGAATGAACTGTCCTGTGCTGCAGCCCTTTCTAATTGATAATTCTCCCTCTTCTCCCATTGAGTTAGTTACCCTCTAGTGACTGAATGAACTGTCCTGTGCTGCAGCCCAGCTGGATCCATTCCGTATAACCAGACGACTTGTTTCCATTTCCTGCATCTGCTGTTTGGCAGCGGCCCCAGGCTACAGACAGACACACAGAGAGATGTGAGACTCAAATCTTATAGCACGACATCACGTGCCCCTGTGTAAAAAAAAAAATTGAAATGCCAAGTACGTCTTGGTGGTAACTCTACCCAGACCTGAATGAGAAAATGAACAATTACCCTGGTGACAATCTTGTTTAATATCTTAGAGGATCTTGCAAGATCTTGATACTCTTGTCCTACAAGATATATAAGGTACCATCATCTAGGAAAAGGTCTTTAGAGAACACTTGCTGAAATAAGGTCAACTTCCAGAATAATGTTTCTTGCATCTGAACAGTCAATCAACTACGCCATCGTCATCTACAAGTCAAGGGAAGGTATTTCAAGCATGGTGCTCTTTCTAATGGTATCTCTTTGTCTCATGTCCTATCCTCTCCTGTGTCTGTCAAAAATCAGCCTGGATTAAAGAAAGGAAAAAGATACGCTCAACCTGACGCGTGCAAAAGGACAGGCACAACCTTAATCAGACAGTGGTGAAGGGCCAGGGATAGGGGTTAAGGATGGGTCAGGGATAGGGGTTAAGGAAGGGTCAGGGATAAGGGTTAAGGATGGGTCAGGGATAGGGGTTAAGGAAGGGTCAGGGATAAGGGTTAAGGATGGGTCAGGGATAGGGGTTAAGGAAGGGTCAGGGATAAGGGTTAAGGAAGGGTCAGGGATAGGGGTTAAGGATGGGTCAGGGATAGGGGTTAAGGAAGGGTCAGGGATAAGGGTTAAGGATGGGTCAGGGATAGGGGTTAAGGAAGGGTCAGGGATAAGGGTTAAGGAAGGGTCAGGGATAGGGGTTAAGGAAGGGTCAGGGATAGGGGTTAAGGAAGGGTCAGGGATAGGGGTTAAGGATGGGTCAGGGATAGGGGTTAAGGATGGGTCAGGGATAGGGGTTAAGGAAGGGTCAGGGATAGGGGTTAAGGAAGGGTCAGGGATAGGGGTTAAGGAAGGGCCAGGGATAGGGATAGGGGTTAACGATGGGTCAGGGATAGGGGTTAAGGAAGGGTCAGGGATAAGGGTTAAGGATGGGTCAGGGATAGGGGTTAAGGATGGGTCAGGGATAGGGGTTAAGGATGGGTCAGGGATAGGGGTTAAGGAAGGGTCAGGGATAAGGGTTAAGGATGGGTCAGGGATAGGGGTTAAGGAAGGGTCAGGGATAGGGGTTAAGGATGGGTCAGGGATAGGGGTTAAGGATGGGTCAGGGATAGGGGTTAAGGATGGGTCAGGGATAGGGGTTAAGGAAGGGTCAGGGATAGGGGTTAAGGAAGGGTCAGGGATAAGGGTTAAGGATGGGTCAGGGATAGGGGTTAAGGAAGGGTCAGGGATAAGGGTTAAGGATGGGTCAGGGATAGGGGTTAAGGAAGGGTCGGGGATAGGGGTTAAGGAAGGGTCAGGGTTAGGGTCCATTGTGGCACTGCAGTTGGTCACAGCAACCTGAGCCCATAGAGGGGTTTAACCACTGACAATGGTCTGCGTAACATGTATCTCCCCCTCTCTCTCTCTCTCTCTCCCCCTATCTCTCTCTCCCTCTCTCAATTATATTAAATTACATTTGCTTTATTGGCATGACATAACAATGTACATATTGCCAAAGTGTACTTTGGAGATTAAGTCTCTCTTTCTCTATCTCGTTGGCCTTGGACAGGACAGGAGAGTTTAGCTGCCTTAATTTTGCCTTGGCAGCAGCTAAGGGGGATCCATAATAAATACAAAAAATACCAAATCGCTCTCTCTCCCTATCTCCCCCTTTTCTCTCCCCCGCTCTCTTTCCCCTTTCCCCCCCCTTTCTCTCTCCCCTCTCTCTCTCTCTAGCTCGTTGGCCTTGGACAGTACAGGAGAGGTTAGCCTCTATACGCCCCACTGACAGATGAAAGAGAATAAGGAGCAACTAATTGGAGCTGCAAAGCTTCCTTTCCTCCTTCCTTCCTTCCTTTCCTCATTCGACAATCTGCAATAATTACTTACAGATAGGCTGTGGTGCTGGGTGATGTCATTACTTCTATGTACTTCAGGGTCAAGCAAGAGAGAAGGCCATCAGGCAAAGCTAAATGGATAACATGCTGGCTTTGTCAGACCATGCAGCCGCAGATAAAAATAAGAAAATAAACTGGTGGCAGGGTGATGACCCATAAAAGAGGCATCTTCTAAAAGACTGAGGAAGAACACCAGTTACTAAATTCTGAGGAAGAACACCAGTTACTAAAATACTGAGGAAGAAGAGCAGTTACTAAAATACTGAGGAAGAAGAGCAGTTACTAAAATACTGAGGAAGAAGAGCAGTTCCTAAAATACTGAGGAAGAACACCAGTTACTAAAATACTGAGGAAGAAGAGCAGTTCCTAAAAGACTGAGGAAGAACACCAGCTTCTAAAAGACTGAGGAAGAAGAGCAGTTACTAAAAGACTGAGGAAGAAGAGCAGTTACTAAAATACTGAGGAAGAAGAGCAGTTCCTAAAAGACTGAGGAAGAACACCAGCTTCTAAAAGACTGAGGAAGAAGAGCAGTTACTAAAAGACTGAGGAAGAAGAGCAGTTACTAAAAGACTGAGGAAGAACACCAGTTACTAAAAGACTGAGGAAGAAGAGCAGTTACTAAAATACTGAGGAAGAAGAGCAGTTACTAAAAGACTGAGGAAGAAGAGCAGTTACTAAAGTACTGAGGAAGAAGAGCAGTTACTAAAATACTGAGGAAGAACACCAGTTACTAAAAGACTGAGGAAGAACACCAGTTACTAAAATACTGAGGAAGAAGAGCAGTTACTAAAATACTGAGGAAGAAGAGCAGTTACTAAAAGACTGAGGAAGAACACCAGCTTCTAAAAGACTGAGGAAGAAGAGCAGTTACTAAAAAACTGAGGAAGAACACCAGTTACTAAAATACTGAGGAAGAAGAGCAGTTACTAAAATACTGAGGAAGAAGAGCAGTTACTAAAATACTGAGGAAGAAGAGCAGTTACTAAAATACTGAGGAAGAAGAGCAGTTACTAAAATACTGAGGAAGAAGAGCAGTTACTAAAATACTGAGGAAGAACACCAGTTACTAAAATACTGAGGAAGAAGAGCAGTTACTAAAATACTGAGGAAGAAGAGCAGTTACTAAAAGACTGAGGAAGAACACCAGTTACTAAAATACTGAGGAAGAAGAGTAGTTACTAAAATACTGAGGAAGAAGAGCAGTTACTAAAATACTGAGGAAGAACACCAGTTACTAAAAGACTGAGGAAGAAGAGCAGTTACTAAAATACTGAGGAAGAAGAGCAGTTACTAAAAGACTGAGGAAGAACACCGGTTACTAAAATACTGAGGAAGAAGAGCAGTTACTAAAATACTGAGGAAGAAGAGCAGTTACTAAAATACTGAGGAAGAAGAGCAGTTACTAAAAGACTGAGGAAGAACACCAGTTACTAAAAGACTGAGGAAGAAGAGCAGTTACTAAAAAACTGAGGAAGAACACCAGTTACTAAAATACTGAGGAAGAAGAGCAGTTACTAAAATACTGAGGAAGAAGAGCAGTTACTAAAATACTGAGGAAGAAGAGCAGTTACTAAAATACTGAGGAAGAAGAGCAGTTACTAAAATACTGAGGAAGAGGAGCAGTTACTAAAATACTGAGGAAGAACACCAGTTACTAAAATACTGAGGAAGAAGAGCAGTTACTAAAATACTGAGGAAGAAGAGCAGTTACTAAAATACTGAGGAAGAAGAGCAGTTACTAAAAGACTGAGGAAGAACACCAGTTACTAAAATACTGAGGAAGAAGAGTAGTTACTAAAATACTGAGGAAGAAGAGCAGTTACTAAAATACTGAGGAAGAACACCAGTTACTAAAAGACTGAGGAAGAAGAGCAGTTACTAAAATACTGAGGAAGAAGAGCAGTTACTAAAAGACTGAGGAAGAACACCGGTTTCTAAAATACTGAGGAAGAAGAGCAGTTACTAAAATACTGAGGAAGAAGAGCAGTTACTAAAATACTGAGGAAGAAGAGCAGTTACTAAAATACTGATGAAGAAGAGCAGTTACTAAAATACTGAGGAAGAACACCAGTTACTAAAATACTGAGGAAGAAGAGCAGTTACTAAAATACTGAGGAAGAAGAGCAGTTACTAAAATACTGAGGAAGAAGAGCAGTTACTAAAATACTGAGGAAGAAGAGCAGTTACTAAAATACTGAGGAAGAGGAGCAGTTACTAAAATACTGAGGAAGAACACCAGTTACTAAAATACTGAGGAAGAAGAGCAGTTACTAAAATACTGAGGAAGAAGAGCAGTTACTAAAATACTGAGGAAGAAGAGCAGTTACTAAAAGACTGAGGAAGAAGAGCAGTTACTAAAATACTGAGGAAGAAGAGCAGTTACTAAAATACTGAGGAAGAACACCAGTTACTAAAAGACTGAGGAAGAAGAGCAGTTACTAAAATACTGAGGAAGAAGAGCAGTTACTAAAAAACTGAGGAAGAACACCGGTTTCTAAAATACTGAGGAAGAAGAGCAGTTACTAAAATACTGAGGAAGAAGAGCAGTTACTAAAATACTGAGGAAGAAGAGCAGTTACTAAAATACTGAGGAAGAAGAGCAGTTACTAAAATACTGAGGAAGAACACCAGTTACTAAAATACTGAGGAAGAAGAGCAGTTACTAAAATACTGAGGAAGAAGAGCAGTTACTAAAAGACTGAGGAAGAAGAGCAGCTGAATAGAAACTAAAAGCGTTTTGATGCCGTATTTATAGTAAAGGCCATTTTAGTGCAACTTTTTAAAAAGCTTCTGAATCCTGTCTAACGGGGGATGAATTAAGCATTATACTGAAAATGAAAATTTCACTCAAATAGACACAGAAAGGTTGGCCTTTTTCCTGGCTTTGGTCAATAAGAGAAAACTGACTTTGATTGATGATAGACGAGGTATAGGCTATTTTGGAATCAATTTCTTTCTACTGGTGCTGTTACAGAACACACATACTGTACATGCACAATGGTATTATTATGGCCCTATAAAGTCCTCTACTACTTCTGACCAGAGCCCACCGTGCACTACTTTTGACCAGGGCCCACCGTACACTACTTCTGACCAGGGCCCACCGTGCACTACTTCTGACCAGGGCCCAACGTACACTACTTCTGACCAGGGCCCACCATACACTACTTCTGACCAGGGCCCACCGTGCACTACTTCTGACCAGGGCCCACCGTGCACTACTTCTGACCAGGGCCCACCATGTACTACTTCTGACCAGGGCCCACTGTACACTACTTCTGACCAGGGCCCACCGTACACTACTTCTGACCAGGGCCCACCGTGCACTACTTCTGACCAGGGCCCACCGTACACTACTTCTGACCAGGGCCCACCGTGCACTACTTCTGACCAGGGCCCACCGTGCACTACTTCTGACCAGGGCCCACCGTGTACTACTTCTGACCAGGGCCCACCGTGTACTACTTCTGACCAGGGCCCACCGTGCACTACTTCTGACCAGGGCCCACTGTGCACGACTTCTGACCAGGGCCCACCGTACACTACTTCTGACCAGGGCCCACCGTGGACTACATAGGATATACGAGTGTCAATTGGGATGCACACCAGATCCACAGTGGAGGGGAAACGACTCACCAGAAAAAAAACATGGTGACAGACACCTTTCTCTGTGTCTGTTTGAAGGCACAATCTGGGATTTCTCCCGCTGTTCAATGGCCCTTTCCAATTGAATGGTATACAAGCTGAAACACAAACTCAGTATTGCGGCTTTAAAGTGTACTCTGAGTTCCTGCCTTGGTCTTAATATACCCAGATAAAGCTAGAATCCAGTCTAAAGTTGAACCATAGACCACCAACCTTCCATTACACCACCGTGAGCTACAATAGACTAAACACACTTTAAAACCCTTCTCTAGTCTAGCTAATTCAATGTTTGTGTCCCAAATAGTACCCTACTCCCTTAGTAGTGGGCTACTTTTGACCAGGTCCCATAGGGCTCTAGTACAAAGTAGTGCACTATATCCAAAGTAGTGCACTATAAAGGGAATAGGGTGCCATTTGAGCCATAAACCAATATGTTCAAAGGCATATGCATGCCTGAATTCCTGAAACGTACATTCAAATGACCTTGATAAAATAACACACGCAGTATTATCAGCAAGGTGCACAATAAGATACCTGTTGAAGGAAAGCAACATGGTTTACTCTAATCATAATCATGTTGATTCTATTCAAATGTTACCCTAATTAGCATAATATACAGTATGTAAATGTGTGAAAGGGATTACGATGCAGCACTGTAATGACAAAGTAATTATGTGGGTTTGAATGTGAAGTACCAACATCTGAATGACATTGCATAAGGAGGGTGTCAAGTCCGTGGTTTGGGTGTGTGCCTAGCTGCCTCCTGGGCTGAATCAGACCTGGGTTCAAATATAATTTGTTTTCTTTTTCGAAGGCTTTATCAGCGCTTGATTGAACTTGCCTGACGCAATGGAATCATTGGAATAATCCCAAAAGTGCAAACCCCACCCATCTGGCACTCCAGGCAGGCTCAATGAAATGCTGAAAAGTGTTTGAATGGAAACAAATACTTGTTTGAACGCAGGTCTGGCCTGGGTACAGGCTGCGTTGCCTCTCCTCACTGACAACCGTAAACAATAACACCTAATTAGGAAGCAGTCACATCGTCATCATCATTACATGGCTGGATCCTTTGGTTAATTCAATCTTATCTCACTCATTCTTTTCTTAGAATCATGACACAGCCACAACGAGTGGTCGGTATGAAAATCAAATGTAGCATTTTCACTTTTTTGGTTCAATAAAACTGTAAAACTAGAAAGGAGCAAGATATTATTTACAACAACATAAGAGAAAACAATGTAGTGGGTGAGTGCTGCACACTCAGGTAGCTTAGTAGGTGATTTGATACTAGAGTACAGAGTAAAAGGCCAACATAATATTGTTCTAGTCTAGCGACAATCGTTTTCTAGTCTGAGAGGGCTATCTAGACCTAGCGAAGGTACAGTGTCGGTTGGACAGAAACATCACATTATGTAATATCGAAGGCTCAAAGAGTAAGTAAATCAAAGCTGGTCATTACACAATAGTACATGGCACCAAGTCAATGCAATGGCAGCGGTATCCCGTGTTTTTCATTATGGCATGTTGAAGTGAATGGATGTTGACTTTATGTCGGGTGACACCATTTCCCATCAAATCTGTTAACAGGCTCCATTTGAGGGGGAGTCTAAACGAAACGGACAATGATCTTTTAGGATGTCAAAAGAAGGAATGATACATGCCAAATCAAATCAGAGTTAGTCTATTCAATTTGGCCATAATAACAAAGTCAAAACGTATTCACACCCCTGAATAAATCCTTTGTAGAAACACCCTTGGCAGCTATTATAGCTGTGAGTCTTTCTGGGTAAGTCTCTAAGAGCTGTGAGTCTTTCTGGGTAAGTCTCTCTAAGAGCTGTGAGCCTTTCTGGGTAAGTCTCTCTAAGAGCTGTGAGCCTTTCTGGGTAAGTCTCTCTAAGAGCTGTGAGCCTTTCTGGGTAAGTCTCTGAGAGCTGTGAGTCTTTCTGGGTAAGTCTCTCTAAGAGCTGTGAGTCTTCTGGGTAAGTCTCTAAGAGCTGTGAGTCTTTCTGGGTAAGTCTCTAAGAGCTGTGAGCCTTTCTGGGTAAGTCTCTCTAAGAGCTGTGAGTCTTTCTGGGTAAGTCTCTTAAAGCTTTGCACACCTGGATTGTACAGTATTTTCCCATTATTTATTTATTAATTCTTCAAGCTCTGTCAAATTGATTGTTGATCATTGCTAGACAGTAATTTTCAAGTCTTGCCATAGATTTTCAAGCCGATTTAAGTCAAAACTAAAACTAGGCCGATCATGAACATTCTATGTCATCTTGATAAACAACTCCAGTGTATATTTGGCCTTGTGTTTTAGGTTATTGTCCTGCTGAAAGGTGAATTAATCTCCCAGTGTCTGTTTGAAAGCAGATTAAACCAGGTTTTCCGCTAGGATTTTGCTTGTGCTTATAGCTGTATTCCGTTTATTTTTTATGCTGAAAAACTCCCTAGTCCTTGCCGATGACAAGCATACCCATAACATGATGTAGCCACCACCATGCTTGAAAATATGAAGAGTGGTACTCAGCGATATGTTATGTTGGATTTGCCTCAAACATAACACGTTGTATTTAGGACATAAAGTACATTTCTAAGCCACATTTCTTGCAGTATTACTTATGTGCCTTGTTGCAAACAGGATGCATGTTTTGGAATATTTGTATTCTGTACAGCTGTCCTTCTTTTCAGTCTGTCATTTAGGTTAGTATTGTGAAGTAACTACAATGTTGTTGATCCATCCTGAGTTTTCTCCTAGCACAGCCATTAAACTCTGAAACTGTTTTAAAAGTCGCCTCATGGTGAAATCCCTGAGCAGTTTCCTCCCTCTCCGGCAACTGAGTTAGGAAGGACGCCTGTATCTATGTAGTGACTGGGTGTATTGATACACCATCTTAAAGTGTAAATAATAGCTTTACCACGCTCAAATGGATATTCAGCATCTGCTCTTTTAACTTTTATGCATCCTGTCATTACTATACGTGTAATGTGATAGGTATTTTAATATTTATAAAAAATGTACCCCCCCAAAAATTGTTTAATCAAATATTTAATCAGGGGTCTTCTTCAAATAAGGGATGATGACGCAATCTTTGCGAAAGGGAGGGAACATGATTTTGTTGGTCTTCCACTCGCAGCTCAGACACTTCATTCAGGATAGGTGGCGTTAGCCATGAGTTAGCCTGCCCCGAAGTAGGTTAGTTATGAAGGATTCATTGCCATAGAAACGTACCTGGCTTAAAGGTGAGCCACTTTAATGGTACCTGTTATCCCAAGTTGAACTCAGAGTTGACCTAAGTCACCTCGCTATCTCCTCAAACCTGATTCGTAGTGTAGGGCTCTGGTGCACCATGGCAGCTAAAGATGGACGAGTCATGGGTAACTGCATACATGGAGTATGTCTGAAAGTGGGCGTGTTAACAGAAGTAGGAGGATCAACAGAAGTGGGTGTATGGAAAGCGAATCAGCTAATTGTGCAGATTTGTTTACCACTCAAGACCATTTTGCGTAGCTGATTGTGCTGCATGATGAATCGATTGTTGACAAACGGTAGCATTTTAACTCAACTCTAAACCTTAACCTCATTGTCCTAACCTGCCACGTTAATTATTCTAACCTGCTAGGTTAATTCTTCTAACCTGCTACATAAATTCTATTAACATGCTACGTAAACATTGAGCTGACAGTGGTGCACCTTGCTATGGCCGGTCTAACCAATACAGCGCGCTGATTTTACACCCATCGTTGTTGTTGTTTGTTTTACACCCACTTCTTTTGCAACGCCTACTTTCAGACACACTCCACGTGTGCAGTTACCCATACTTGAGATGAAGGGACATAATGTCACGCTGTATAATGATCGGAGACACGCGTAGGAATACGTAATAGGGGGTTTTATGTTCTACACCCAAACAAAAGAGTGAGGTGTAAACCTCTAAATAATACACGGGATGAGACCCGTAAAACAAGGGAACAATAGCACGTAGCATGGAAGCCGATACAACAGCACAGGTACTCACAGAACCAACGGACCTGGTAACAATAACCGACAAGGACAATGTGGAACAGAGGGCACATATATACACACACTAATCAGGGGGAATGGGAACCAGGTGTGCGTAATGAGACAAAACAGTCCGGGGTTGGTGGTGATGATTCAGTTCAGTGACACCTAGAAGGCGGTGACGTAGGAATTAGCAGCAGTACCGGGGGAATCCGTGCCACATATACAAATGTAGGCTCTTAATTTGATCACCCTGTTGCAGGAGAACTGTCCTGCAATACAGGAAATTGTAGTGTATTTGAGGTTTAAAAAGGCTTCTGAACTTTGTAATTTCCACTTTGAAATATTAGACTTGATTTTCCATCAAGAAAAATGTATCAACCCCTACAAAAATTTCCATTAATAATTCAAATGTCCTGTTGCCACAGGATTGTTTTCCTTCTGTAGCAAACTGTCTCAAATTAAGATCCTACATCTGTACATATTGTCCCCATGAGAGACTCTTGCTATTTCAATTAATTGCTCAAACTAGTTAATTTCTCTCTTTTTTTTTTTTCTTGGAAAATTCACCCTCCCTGCCCCCAATGGGAGTGTGCACTGCACTCGTCCTGCAAGCAGAAGCTACCGGCCCAGAAGAGTAGTGTAGTACTGATTCCCTTGTGAGTTGCATGTGTCATTTCACAGTCGGGAACAGGGAAGGTTTCAATTAGTCTGTTTGTTAGTAGGCCTTAGACGCAGATGTCAGCAGCAGAACAAACTCCTATCACAGGTAAAGACTAGTTAGATTGTTTCAACAACATAACTAACTAACTAGTTAGCCAGCTAACTAGCTGATTTACAACATCTACATGTGCTATAATAAACGGATAGCCTTCCCTCTTTGCCCTCTCTTTGAACTGTGGACTATAAGTTTGCTGCGGTGGAAAAAGTACCCAATTGCCATACTTGAGTAAAAGTAAAGATACTTTAATAGAAAATGACTCAAGTAAAAAGTGAAAGTCACCAAGTAAAATAATACTTGAATAAAAGTCAAAAAGTATTAAGAAGTATTAAGGTTTTAAGAACAAATTCTTATTTACGAGGACGGCTTACCGGGGAACAGTGGCAAAACGACTAGGATACCTGCTCTAACCACTAGGATACCTGCTCTAACCACTAGGATACCCGCCGCCCCTACACTCTAACCACTAGGATACCTGCCGTCCCTAAACTCTAACCACTAGGATACCTGCCGCCCCTGCACTCTAACCACTGGGATACCTGCTCTAACCACTAGGATACCTGCCACCCCTAGACTCTAACCACCAGGATACCTGCCGCCCCTACACTCTAACCACCAGGATACCTGCCGTCCCTACACTCTAAGCACTAGGATACCTGCTCTAACCACTAGGATACCTGCCGTACCTACACTCTAACCACTAGGATACCTGCTCTAACCACTAGGATACCTGCTCTAACCACTAGGATACCTGCCATCCCTAGACTCTAACCACTAGGATACCTGCTCTAACCACTAGGATACCTGCCGTCCCTACACTCTAACCACCAGCATACCTGCCATCCCTACACTCTAACCACCAGGATACCTGCCGTCCCTACACTCTAACCACTAGGATACCTGCTCTAACCACTAGGATACCTGCCACCCCTAGACTCTAACCACCAGGATACCTGCCACCCCTAGACTCTAACCACTAGGATACCTGCTCTAACAACTAGGATACCTGCTCTAACCACTAGGATACCTGCCACCCCTAGACTCTAACCACCAGGATACCTGCCGTCCCTACACTCTAACCACTAGGATACCTGCCATCCCTAGACTCTAACCACTAGGATACCTGCCGTCCCTACACTCTAACCACCAGCATACCTGCCATCCCTACACTCTAACCACTAGGATACCTGCCGCCCCTACACTCTAACCACTAGGATACCTGCTCTAACCACTAGGATACCTGCCACCCCTAGACTCTAACCACCAGGATACCTGCCACCCCTAGACTCTAACCACTAGGATACCTGCTCTAACAACTAGGATACCTGCTCTAACCACTAGGATACCTGCCACCCCTAGACTCTAACCACCAGGATACCTGCCGTCCCTACACTCTAACCACTAGGATACCTGCCATCCCTAGACTCTAACCACTAGGATACCTGCCGTCCCTACACTCTAACCACCAGCATACCTGCCATCCCTACACTCTAACCACCAGGATACCTGCCGTCCCTACACTCTAACCACTAGGATACCTGCTCTAACCACTAGAATACCTGCTGTTCCTACACTCTAACAACTAGGATACCTGCTCTAACAACTAGGATACCTGCCATAACTATACTCTAACCGCTAGGATACCTGCCGTCCCTACACTCTAACCACTAGGATACCTGCCGTCCCTACACTCTAACAACTAGGATACCTGCCGTCCCTACACTCTAACCACTAGGATACCTGCCATCCCTACACTCTAACCACCAGCATACCTGCCATCCCTACACTCTAACCACCAGGATACCTGCCGTCCCTACACTCTAACCACCAGGATACCTGCCACCCCTAGACTCTAACCACCAGGATACCTGCCTTTCCTACACTCTAACCACTAGGATACCTGCCACCCCTAGACTCTAACCACCAGGATACCTGCCGCCCCTACACTTTAACCACTAGGATACCTGCTCTAACCACTAGGATACCTGCCACCCCTAGACTCTAACCACCAGCATACCTGCCATCCCTACACTCTAACCACCAGGATACCTGCCGTCCCTACACTCTAACCACTAGGATACCTGCTCTAACCACTAGGATACCTGCCATACCTACACTCTAACCACTAGGATACCTGCTCTAACCACTAGGATACCTGCTCTAACCACTAGGATACCTGCCACCCCTAGACTCTAACCACCAGGATACCTGCTGTCCCTACACTCTAACCACTAGGATACCTGCCATCCCTAGACTCTAACCACTAGGATACCTGCCGTCCCTACACTCTAACCACCAGCATACCTGCCATCCCTACACTCTAACCACTAGGATACCTGCCGCCCCTACACTCTAACCACCAGGATACCTGCCGTCCCTACACTCTAACCACCAGGATACCTGCCGTCCCTACACTCTAACCACCAGGATACCTGCTCTAACCACTAGGATACCTGCTCTAACCACTAGGATACCTGCTCTAACCACTAGGTACTTGCCGCCCCTACACTCTTATCCACTAGGATACCTGCTGTTCCTACACTCTAACAACTAGGATACCTGCCGTCCCTACACTCTAACCACTAGGATACCTGCTCTAACCACTAGGATACCTGCCGTCCCTACACTCTAACCACTAGGATACCTGCTGTTCCTACACTCTAACAACTAGGATACCTGCCATAACTACACTCTAACCGCTAGGATACCTGCCGTCCCTACACTCTAACAGCTAGGATACCTGCCGTCCCTACACTCTAACCACTAGGATACCTGCCGTCCCTACACTCTAACCACTAGGATACCTGCCGTCCCTACACTCTAACCGCTAGGATACCTGCCGTCCCTACACTCTAACCGCTAGGATACCTGACGTCCCTACACTCTAACCACTAGGATACCTGCCGTCCCTACACTCTAACCGCTAGGATACCTGCCGTCCCTACACTCTAACCACCAGGATACCTGCCACCCCTAGACTCTAACCACCAGGATACCTGCCTTTCCTACACTCTAACCACTAGGATACCTGCCACCCCTAGACTCTAACCACCAGGATACCTGCCGCCCCTACACTCTAACCACTAGGATACCTGCTCTAACCACTAGGATACCTGCCACCCCTAGACTCTAACCACCAGCATACCTGCCATCCCTACACTCTAACCACCAGGATACCTGCCGTCCCTACACTCTAACCACTAGGATACCTGCTCTAACCACTAGGATACCTGCCATACCTACACTCTAACCACTAGGATACCTGCTCTAACCACTAGGATACCTGCTCTAACCACTAGGATACCTGCCACCCCTAGACTCTAACCACCAGGATACCTGCTGTCCCTACACTCTAACCACTAGGATACCTGCCATCCCTAGACTCTAACCACTAGGATACCTGCCGTCCCTACACTCTAACCACCAGCATACCTGCCATCCCTACACTCTAACCACTAGGATACCTGCCGCCCCTACACTCTAACCACCAGGATACCTGCCGTCCCTACACTCTAACCACCAGGATACCTGCCGTCCCTACACTCTAACCACCAGGATACCTGCTCTAACCACTAGGATACCTGCTCTAACCACTAGGATACCTGCTCTAACCACTAGGTACTTGCCGCCCCTACACTCTTATCCACTAGGATACCTGCTGTTCCTACACTCTAACAACTAGGATACCTGCCGTCCCTACACTCTAACCACTAGGATACCTGCTCTAACCACTAGGATACCTGCCGTCCCTACACTCTAACCACTAGGATACCTGCTGTTCCTACACTCTAACAACTAGGATACCTGCCATAACTACACTCTAACCGCTAGGATACCTGCCGTCCCTACACTCTAACAGCTAGGATACCTGCCGTCCCTACACTCTAACCACTAGGATACCTGCCGTCCCTACACTCTAACCACTAGGATACCTGCCGTCCCTACACTCTAACCGCTAGGATACCTGCCGTCCCTACACTCTAACCGCTAGGATACCTGCCGTCCCTACACTCTAACCACTAGGATACCTGCCGTCCCTACACTCTAACCGCTAGGATACCTGCCGTCCCTACACTCTAACCACTAGGATACCTGTCGTCCCTACACTCTAACCACTAGGATACCTGCCGTCCCTAAACTCTAACCATTAGGATACCTGCCGTCCCTACACTCTAACCATTAGGATACCTGCCGTCTCTACACTCTAACCACTAGGATACCTGCCGTCCCTAAACTCTAACCATTAGGATACCTGCCGTCCCTACACTCTAACCACTACAATACCTGCTGTCCCTACACTCTAACCACTAGGATACCTGCCGTCCCTCATCTTAAAATAAGTTTTAACTGAATTACTAAAATCCTAAAATCCATTTATTTATACATGTTTTGCAAAAAACTTCAGGGGGCCAAAAGAAATAACTGTTGCTGATATGTTGACATTTTGTTACAGGAGCATTAGATAATTATCTATGAATGTAAGACATTGAAGTCAACGTTTATTTTGTTTTTGAAGGGGAGCCCTTTTTTAACTTTGAGCACCTGCCTCTCCAAATGTCTGTGACCTTAAAAGAGAGGCTGTCACATGCTACCCTTACTGCGGCGTGCCGTGGTGTGTGTCCCGCCGTGTGTGTGTGTCGGATTCTCATTCTTAACCCGACCAACCGGGATGTTGGATATTCTCTCCCTGGGTCACACTTCCTATGACACCAGCTCCCGTGCTACACATCCTCTGACAGCAGTAGTATGTTATGACAGTTTCCGGTTCCTATGATAAATGGGATTAAAGCTTGATATCCAGACGTTATTTAGTGGCAGTGTTTGTCTTAGGCCTCACAACAGCTGTCATTATCGATAAGTTTGGTGGCCCTTCTGTGGGTCGATGGGTGATCATGTTGTGTACTAGGCAGGTTCCCTTTGGGTGTGTGTGTGTGTGTGGGGGGGGGGGGGGGGGGGGTCATTGTGGTGGTGTGTGTGTGTTTGTGTGTGTATGGGGGGGTAGGTCAGTGTGGTGGTGTGTGTGTGTTTGGGCTATCTATCTATCCAGCTAAGGACATCCAAAACGTCCTGCCAACCTGTCAAACTAATACTGTTGTTGATTGATTGTACCTCTCTGACAGAGGAAAAGTACATCAGGACAAGCATATGGGAGGGAGCAGGGCCTATGGGAGAGATCAGGGCCTATGGGAGAGATCAGGGCCTATGGGAGAGACCAGGGCCTATGGGAGGGATCAGGGCCTATGGGAGGGATCAGGGCCTATGGGAGGGATCAGGGCCTATGGGAGGGATCAGGGCCTATGGGAGGACCTATGAGAGGGATCAGGGCCTATGGGAGGGATCAGGACCTATGGGAGGGATCAAGACCTATGGGAGGGATCAGGGCCTATGGGAGGGATCAGGGCCTATGGGAGGGATCAGGGCCTATGAGAGGGATCAGGGCCTATGGGAGAGAGCAGGGCCTATGGGAGAGACCAGGGCCTATGGGAGGGATCAGGGCCTATGGGAGGGATCAGGGCCTATGGGAGGGATCAGGTTCTATGGGAGGGATCAGGGCCTATGGGAGGACCTATGAGAGGGATCAGGGCCTATGGGAGGGATCAGGGCCTATGAGAGGGATCAGGGCCTATGGGAGGGATCAGGACCTATGGGAGGGATCAGGGCCTATGGGAGGGATCAGGGCCTATGGGAGGGACCAGGGCCTATGAGAGGGATCAGGGCCTATGGGAGGGATCAGGGCCTATGGGAGGGACCAGGGCCTATGGGAGGGATCAGGACCTATGGGAGGGATCAGGACCTATGAGAGGGATCAGGACCTATGGGAGGGATCAGGACCTATGGGAGGGGTCAGGGCCTATGGGAGGGATCAGGGCCTATGGGAGGGACCAGGGCCTATGGGAGGGATCAGGACCTATGAGGAGGATCAGGACCTATGGGAGAGATCAGGACCTATGGGAGGGATTTAGGACCTATGGGAGGGATTTAGGGCCTATGGGAGGGATCAGGACCTATGGGAGGGATCAGGGCCTATGGGAGGGACCAGGGCCTATGGGAGGGACCAGGGCCTATGGGAGGGATCAGGGCCTATGGGAGGGATCAGGGCCTATGGGAGGGATCAGGACCTATGGGAGGGATCAGGGCCTATGGGAGAGACCAGGGCCTATGCGAGAGACCAGGGCCTATGGGAGGGATCAGGGCCTATGGGAGGGATCAGGGCCTATGGCAGGGAGGGGTGTTGACCTCCTCCTGACCAACAGATGGATTTCACCCTGACAGATTATTCTGCTGACATTGCCTTCCTTGACTTGTTTTTTTACCCCTTTAAAACATTTATCAGGCCTAGTGACCCATTTGCTGTTGCTGTCTTGCTTTTCATGAGGCCCCTGATAAAGCCACTGAATGAAATCAGTAAAGACCGTTTACACAACTTACTGCACTGTGTTGGGTGGTATGTTGTGTGCATAGGAAGATTTTGTATGCGAATGAAAAAAAAAAGAGTGACGCAGGCTGTTAAGTGGAAGCGAGAGGGATAAAATATGAAAGTGAATGGCCTGTAGAAACCTTTGTATCCCCTTCACCATAGTATCCATTAAAAGCTCAGTCATCCACCAATGGGAGAATAGATATCTGAATGTGTTATGACACTGTTGCCCAGGGGCGGTGAGCTCATTGGTGTAAAAATAATCTCCTGAAAGGAGTGTTGCACCAATAGCAGGCAAGCCATTCACCAGAGAAGTGTAAAAAATTAAATAAAGCTTACTCTTCATCTTAGATACTCATGAACTCCTCACTGAGAGTGATTGAGTTATCTGCTTTAAAATGACATTGCACTTTTATCAGGCAGGATGAGAGATACACAAAGACATTGTGAATGATTAAACGAGGGGTAGGTCGGGTACTGTAGGTCGGGTAGGGCGGATAGGGAAGATAGCGCTGGTAGGGTGGGTAGGTAGGGTAGGGCTGGTAGGGTGGGTAGGTAGGGTAGGGCTGGTAGGGTGGGTAGGTAGGGTAGGGCTGGTAGGGTGGGTAGGAAGATAGGGCTGGTAAGGTGGGTAGGTAGGGTAGGGTGGGTAGGTCGTTGTAGGGAAGATAGAGCTGGTAGGGTAGGGCTGGTAGGGCGGGTAGGGAAGATAGTGCTGATAAGGTGAGTAGGTAGGGTAGGGTGGGTAGGTCGTTGTAGGGAAGATAGGGCTGGTAGGGTAGGGATGGTAGGGTGGGTAAGAAGATAGGGCTGGTAAGGTGGGTAGGTAGGGTAGGGCTGGTAGGGTGGGTAGGAAGATAGGGCTGGTAAGGTGGGTAGGTAGGGTAGGGTGGGTAGGTCGTTGTAGGGAAGATAGGGCTGGTAGGGTAGGGCTGGTAGGGCGGGTAGGGAAGATAGTGCTGATAAGGTGAGTAGGTAGGGTAGGGCTGGTTGGGTGGGTGGGTGGGTAGGGTAGGGCTGGGTGGGTAGGTAGCGTAGCGTAGGGCTGTTAGAGTTGGTAGGGTTGGTAGGTCTGGTAGGGTAGGGCTGGTAGGGTTGCTAGGGTTGCTAGGGAGGGTAGGGTTGGTAGGGAGGGTAGGGCTGGTAGGGCTGGTAGGGATGGTAGCGGGGGTAGGGATGGTAGGGCTGGTAGGGCTGGTAGGGTGGGTAGGGAAGATAGGGCTGGTAGGATGGGTAGGTAGGGTAGGGCGGGTAGGAAAGATAGGGCTGGTGGGGCTGGTAAGGAGGGTAGGGAAGATAGAACTGGTAGGGTGGGTAGATAGAGTAGGGCTGGTTGGGTCGGTAGGGTTGGTAGGGAGGGTAGGGCTGGTAGGGTAGGGCTGGTAGGGATGGTAGGGTTGGTAGTTGGTAGGGTTGGTAGGGCTGGTAGATTTGGTAGGGTGGGTAGGGATGGTAGGATTGGTAGGGTGGGTAGGGATGGTAGGGAAGATAGGGCTGGTAGGGTGGATAGGGATGGTAGGATTGGTAGGGTGGGTAGGAATGGTAGGGTTGGTAGAGTTGGTAGGGCTGGTAGGGATGGTAGGGTGGGTAGGGAAGATAGGGCTGGTAGGGTGGGTATGGAGGATAGGGCTGGTAAGGTGGGTAGGAAGGGTAGGTCTTTATTTATTATTTTTTTCACCTTTATTTAACCAGGTAGGCTAGTTGAGAACAAGTTCTCATTTGCTACTGGGACCTGGCCAAGATAAAGCATAGCAATTGGACACATACAACAACACAGAGTTACACATGGAATAAACAAAACATACAGTCAATAATACACCAGAACAAAAGAAAACAAAAAGTCTATATACAGTGAGTGCAAATGAGGTAAGATAAGGGAGTTAAGGCAATACATAGGCCATGGTGGGGAAGTAATTACAATATAGCAATTAAACACTGGAATGGTATATGTGCAGAAGATGAATGTGCAAGTAGAGATACTGGGGTGCAAAGGAGCAAGATAAATAAATACAGTATGGGGATGAGGTAGGTAGATAGATGGGCTGTTTACAGATGGGCTATGTATAGGTGCAGTGATCTGTGAGCTGCTCTGACAGCTTGTGCTTAAAGCTAGTGAGGGAGATATGAGTCTCCAGCTTCAGAGATTTTTGCAGTTCGTTCCAGTCATTGGCAGCAGAGACCTGGAAGGAAAGACGACCATAGAAGGAATTGGCTTTGGGGGTGACCAGTGAGATATACCTGCTGGAGCGTGTGCTACGAGTGGGTGCTGCTATGGTGACCAGTGAGCTGAGATAAGGCAGAGCTTTACCTAGCAAAGACTTGTAGATAACCTTTAGCCAGTGGGTTTAGCGACGAGTATGAAGCGAGGGCCAACCAACGAGAGCGTACATGTCGCAATGGTGGGTAGTGTATGGGGCTTTGGTGACAAAACGGATGGCACTGTGATAGACTGCATCCAATTTGTTGAGTAAAGTGTTGGAGGCTATTTTATAGATGACATCAGTGATGTCGAGGATCGGTAGGATGGTCAGTTTTACGAGGGTATGTTTGGCAGCATGAGTGAAGGATGCTTTGTTGCGATATAGGAAGCCGATTCTAGATTTAATTTTGTATTGGAGATGCTTAATGTGAGTCTGGAAGTAAAGTTTACAGTCTAACCAGACACCTAGGTATTTGTAGTTGTCCACGTATTCTAAGTCAGACCCGTCCAGAGTAGTGATGCTGGACGGGCGAGCAGGTGCAGGCAGTGATCGATTGAATAGCCTGCATTTAGTTTTACTTGCATTTAAGAGCAGTTGAAGGCCACAGAAGGAGAGTTGTATGGCATTGAAGCTCGTCTGGAGGTTAGTTAACAGTGTCCAAAGAGGGGCCAGAAGTATACAGAATGGTGTCGTCTGCATAGAGGTGGATCAGAGAATCACCAGCAGCAAGAGCAACATCATTGATGTATACAGAGAAGAGAGTCGGCCCGAGAATTGAACCCTGTGGTACCCCCATAGAGACTGCCAGAGGTCCGGACAACAGGCCCTCTGATTTGACACACTGAACTTTATCAGAGAAGTAGTTGGTAAACCAGGCGAGGCAATCATTTGAGAAACCAAGGCTGTCGAGTCTGCCAATAAGAATGTGGTGATTGACAGAGTCGAAAGCCTTGGCCAGGTCGATGAATATGGCTGCACAGTAATGTCTCTTATCGATGGCGGTTATGATGTTGTTTAGGACCTTGAGCGTGGCTGAGGTGCACCCATGACAAGCTCTGAAACCAGATTGCATAGCGGAGAAGGTACGGTGGGACTCGAAATGGTCTGTAATCTGTTTGTTAACTTGGCTTTGGAAGACCTTAGAAAGCCCCACCCTCCCTACCAGCTCTACCAGCTCTACCAGCCCCACCCTCCCTACCAGCTCTACCAGCCCTACCAGCCCCACCCTCCCTACAAGCTCTACCAGCCCCACCCTCCCTACCAGCCCCACCCTCCCTACCAGCTCTACCAGCCCTACCAGCCCTGCCCTCTCTACCAGCCCCACCCTCCCTTCCAACCCTACCCTCCCTACCAGCTCTACCAGCCCTACCCTCCCTCCCTACCAACCTACAAACCATACCAGCTCTACCAGCCCTACCAGCCCTACCCATCCTACCCTCCCTACCAGCTCTACCAGCCCTACCAGCCCTACCCTCCCTACCAACCCTACCAGCCCTACGAGCCCTACCCGTGCTACAAACCCTACCAGCCCTATCATCCCTACCAGCCCTACCAGCCCTACCAGCCCTACCCTCCCTACCAGCCCCACCCTCCCTACCAGCCCCACCCTCCCAACCAGCTCTACCAGCCCTACCAGCCCTACCAGCCCCACCCTCCCTACCAACTCTACCAGCCCTACCAGCCCCACCCTCCCTACCAGCTCTACCAGCCCTACCAGCCCCACCCTCCCTACCAGCTCTACCAGCCCTACCAGCACCACCCTCCCTACCAGCCCTACCAGCCCCACCCTCCCTACCAGCCCCACCCTCCCTACCAACCCCACCCTCTCTATCAGCCCCACCCTCCATACCAACCCCACCCTCTCTATCAGCCCCACCCTCCATACCAGCCCCACCCTCCCTACCAGCTCTACCAGCCCTACCAGCCCCACCCTCTCTACCAACTCTACCAGCCCTACCAGCCCCACCCTCCCTACCAGCTCTACTAGCCCTACCAGCCCCACCCTCCCTACCAACCCCACCCTCTCTATCAGCCCCACCCTCCATACCAACCCCACCCTCTCTATCAGCCCCACCCTCCATACCAGCCCCACCCTCCCTACCAACTCTACCAGCCCTACCAGCCCCACCCTCCCTACCAGCTCTACCAGCCCTACCAGCCCCACCCTCCCTACCAGCTCTACCAGCCCTACCAGCACCACCCTCCCTACCAGCCCTACCAGCCCTACCAGCCCCACCCTCCCTACCAGCCCCACCCTCCCTACCAACCCCACCCTCTCTATCAGCCCCACCCTCCATACCAACCCCACCCTCTCTATCAGCCCCACCCTCCATACCAGCCCCACCCTCCCTACCAGCTCTACCAGCCCTACCAGCCCCACCCTCCCTACCAGCTCTACTAGCCCTACCAGCCCCACCCTCCCTACCAGCCCCACCCTCTCTATCAGCCCCACCCTCCATACCAACCCCACCCTCTCTATCAGCCCCACCCTCCATACCAGCCCCACCCTCCCTACCAGCTCTACCAGCCCTACCAGCCCCACCCTCCCTACCAACTCTACCAGCCCTACCAGCCCCACCCTCCATACCAGCCCCACCCTCCATACCAGCTCTACCAGCCCCACACTCCCTACCAGCCCCACCCTCCCTACCAGCCCTACCAGCCCCCCCTCCCTACCAGCCCCACCCTCCCTACCAGCTCTACTAGCCCTACCAGCCCCACCCTCCCTACCAGCCCCACCCTCTCTATCAGCCCCACCCACCCTCCCTACCAACCCCACCCTCTCTATCAGCCCCACCCTCCATACCAACCCCACCCTCTCTTCCAGCCCCACCCTCCATACCAGCCCCACCCTCCCTACCATCCCCACCCTCCCTACCAACCCCACCCTCTCTTCCAGCACCACCCTCCATACCAACCCCACCCTCCCTTCCAGCCCCACCCTCAGTTCCAGCACCACCCTCCCTACCAGGCCTACCGGCCCTACCAGCCCTACCCAACCTAACAGCCCTATCTTCCCCACCATCCCTACCAACCCTACTAGCCCTACCTGTCCTACCCTCCTTACCAACCCCACCCTCCCTACAAGCCCCACCCTCCCTACCAGCCCCACCCTCCCAACCAGCTCTACCAGCCCCACCCTCCCTACCAGCCCTACTAGCCCCACCCTCCCTACCAGCCCCACCCTCCCTACCAGCCCCACCCTCCCTACCAGCCCCACCCTCTCTATCAGCCCCATCCTCCCTTCCAGCCCCACCCTCCCTACACGCCCCACCCTCCCTACCGGCCCCACCCTCCCTACCGGCCCCACCCTCCCTACCAGCCCCCCCCCCCTCCCTACCAGCCCCACCCTCCCTACCAGCCCCACCCTCTCTATCAGACCCACCCTCCCTTCCAGCCCCACCCTCCCTACCAGCCCCACCCTCCCTTCCAGCCCCACCCTCCCTACCAGCCCCACCCTCCCTTCCAGCCCCACCCTCCCTACCAGCCCCACCCTCCCTACCAGCCCCACCCTCCCTACCAGCCCCACCAACCCCACCCTCCCTACCAGCCCCACCCTCCCTACCAGCCCCACCAACCCCACCCTCCCTACCAGCCCTACCAGCCCTACCAGCTTTGCCAGCCCTACCCTCCCTACCAACCCTACCAGCTCTACCCTCCCTACCAACCCTACCAGCCCTACCCGTCCTACCAACTCTACCAGCCCTATCATCCCTACCCACCCTAACAGCCCTATCTCCCCTACCAGCCCTATCTTCCCTACCCACCCTACCAGACTCTGTTCCGAACGTGCTAGACGGCCAGTTCGTATAGCCTGGTAAGACCTTTCTTCTTATCCTCCTTTCTCTCTTCTCTCACCTCTCTTCTCTCTTCTCTCTCATCTCTCCTCTCTCCTCTCTCTCCTCTCTACTCTCTACTCTCTTCTCTACTCTCTTCTCTACTCTCTACTCTCTCTTCTCTCTTCTCTCTCCTCTCACCTCTCTCCTCTCTCCTCTCTCCTCTCTCCTCTCACCTCTCACCTCTCTTCTCTCTTCTCTCTTCTCTCTACTCTCTCCTCTCTCCTCTCTTCTCTCTCCTCTCTCCTCTCACCCCTCTCCTCTCACCTCTCTTCTCTCTTCTCTCTCCTCTCTCCTCTCTTCTCTCTCCTCTCACCTCTCTTCTCTCTTCTCTCTTCTCTCTTCTCTCTTCTCTCTCTTCTCTCCTCTCTACTCTCTACTCTCTTCTCTCTCCTCTCTACTCTCTCCTCTCACCTCTCACCTCTCACCTCTCTTCTCTCTTCTCTCTTCTCTCTTCTCTCTTCTCTCTCCTCTCTTCTCTCTCCTCTCACCTCTCTTCTCTCTTCTCTCTCCTCTCTCCTCTCTACTCTCTACTCTCTACTCTCTTCTCTCCCCTCTCTCCTCTCTACTCTCTACTCTCTACTCTCTACTCCCTTCTCTCTTCTCTCTTCTCTCTCTCCTCTCTCCTCTCTCATCTCTCATCTCTCCTCTCTCATCTCTCATCTCTTCTCTCTCCTCTCTACTCTCTTCTCTCACCTCTCTCCTCTCTCCTCTCTTCTCTCTTCTGGGTACGAGGGTTTAGTTCACCGCTTGGCCTCAAAACACGAGACGAAACACCTCTTCGAAAAAAAGGCTTGCTTCGTTATGACCCCTAAAAGGTTATAGAACCCCAATTAACCTTTCTTTCTAATAACAAAATAGGCATATAGACTACATGATCAAAAGTATGTGGACACCTGTTATGACCAAAAGTATGTGGACATACGGGCATAATAGTATCCCAGCCCTCGTCCCCGCAGGAGGCCTTTTGCCTTCTGGTAGGTCGTCATTGTAAATAAGAATTTGTTCTTTTCTGACTTGCCCAGTTTAATAAAGGTTAAATAAAATTAAAATACATTTGATGGGGGATCAGCAGACCATTTGCTGTGAGCCAGGTGTGCATGTTAACCGGGTGAATCACAGCACAGGGGATTTCATCTCTAGCACCTTGCTTAGCTTATCCACATGAGTCAATAGTAAAACCTTGCATTGTGTCGGTGCATCTTTTGTTTTTCCTTGAAGACATATACAAAAGTGTAGATGTAGAGAGTATAGAGTGGTGGGGAAGGAGACTAGAGAGAGATTGAAGACATATATAAAGTGTAGATGTAGAGAGTATAGAGTGGGGGGGAAGGAGACTAGAGAGAGATTGAAGACATATACAAAGTGTAGATGTAGAGAGTATAGAGTGGTTGGGAAGGAGACTAGAGAGAGATTGAAGACAAGAAAGAAGCAGTGTTTGGTGGAGAAAGAGAAAAGGGTTGCTTCGGATTGCAGCAGGGTTTTGGTAAAGCTGCATGGTTACATCACTGCACCAGACACAGTGCCAGACCAGCTTATGTCATCGTGCAATAATGCTGAGTCAACACAGCAAAGAATGCTGAAGTCAGCCAGTCCAGAGTCAGCCAGTCCAGATTCAGTCAGTCCAGAGTCAGTCAGTCCAGAGTCAGCCAGTCAGGAGTCAGCCAGTCAGGAGTCAGCCAGTCCAGAGTCAGCCAGTCCAGAGTCAGCCAGCCAGTCAGGAGTCAGCCAGTCCAGAGTCAGGCGGCCAGTCCGGAGTCAGCCAGTCCAGAGTCAGCCAGCCAGTCCGGAGTCAGCCAGCCAGTCCAGAGTCAGCCAGTCCGGAGTCAGCCAGTCCAGAGTCAGCCAGCCAGTCAGGAGTCAGCCAGCCAGTCCGGAGTCAGCCAGCCAGTCCAGAGTCAGCCAGTCCGGAGTCAGCCAGCCAGTCAGGAGTCAGCCAGCCAGTCCAGAGTCAGCCAGTCCAGAGTCAGCCAGCCAGTCAGGAGTCAACCAGTCCAGAGTCAGCCAACCAGTCCAGGTCAGCCAGTCCAGAGTCAGCCAGCCAGTCCGGGTCAGCCAGTCCAGAGTCGGCCAGCCAGTCCAGAGTCGGCCAGCCAGTCCAGAGTCAGCCAGCCAGTCCGGGTCAGCCAGTCCAGAGTCGGCCAGCCAGTCCGGGTCAGCCAGCCAGTCCGGAGTCAGCCAGCCAGTCCGGGTCAGCATGTCCAGAGTCGGCCAGCCAGTCCGGAGTCAGCCAGTCCGGAGTCATTCAGTCCTGATTCAGCCAGTCAGGAGTCAGTCAGCCAGTCCGGAGTCAGCCAGTCAGTCTGGAGTCAGCCAGTCAGGAGTCAGTCAGTCAGTCTGGAGTCAGCCAGTCCAGAGTCAGCCAACAAGTCCGGAGTCAGCCAGTCCGGAGTCAGCCAGTCCGGAGTCAGCCAGTCAGTCTGGAGTCAGCCAGTCCAGAGTCAGCCAACAAGTCCGGAGTCAGCCAGTCCAGAGTTTGATCAAAATAACACTTCATACAGTAGTTTTCCACAGCCCGGCTCTTGGTTTTTATGATGTATTTGATCAATTATATAATATTAATTTCCGGTTTCCACATAAATAAAATGCTGACATGGTTCACCTGTGGTGTCCTCCTGTCAAAGGGTTTTGACTAGATGGGATACAGCTTTTGTCAGATTTGACTGTTCAGGTGAGGAGAATTAACGTAGCAGGTTATGAGAATTAGGTTAAGGTTATGAAAAGGGTTAGGGTTAGCTAAAATGCATCGGTTCTCAGCTTCACAGTTCTTTGAAAAGGCCTGTGAAGCAACAGTGACACAGTGTTGCAGTAAGATTATCTCAAGCAAATTTGCTGATGGGGCGGCAGGGTAGCCTAGTGGTTAGAGTGTTGGGCTAGTAACCGAAAGGTTGCAAGTTCGAATCCCTGAGCTGACAAAGTACAAATCTGTCGTTCTGCCCCTGAACAAGACAGTTAACCCACTGTTCCTAGGCCGTCATTGTAAATAACAATTTGTTGTTAACTGACTTGCATAATTAAATTAAATAAATAAATACACAAAGCAATGCAAACAACAATGAAATTGCATGCGACATCCCATTCCGTCATACATCACAACATGGTTTCACAAAATATTTGTTTACCCAACTGTTTGGTTATTGTAACAGCATCAATATAAAGAAAATATAGACTGTATAATTTAGCTAGCAAGCCCAAACGGAATTGTCAGCAATGTTTATCAAGCTAGCTAGCTAGCTAGTTAATCTTGTACAATTTCGGTTAAAACTTTACAAGGTCTGGGTACACTTCATTAAATATATATATCAATTGATTACGAGCCAAGGTTCATATATCATGATAATCAGCGATGTCAAGAAGTTTGTAATTACATAACAACTGTGTTCTATGTGCTACACAGAGCGTGTTGTTTTGACAGCAGAGAGCGATTGAGGGGCAGAGCATCTTAATTCTATACCCCCCTACTGTAATGTACCATATTAATCCATTATGCGTCAGTACAATAGCGTTGGTCCAGTTTTTCCCAAGTAATCATTAAAGTGTTGCTCGTGGTTGTACTGAAATGAACCTCTAATTACACAAGATGCTTTTGTTTACATTGTGAACCTAGCTAGTCAATGTGGCTAGCTAGCTAATGGTAGTAGTTTCTTGACTTCGTACATCTTAGTAAAATAACCAGTGGACTCTATCCCAGGCTATATGCAATCCAAATCAACATTATTTCTCATTATTTAAATTCACAAGATAGAATGAACACGTGCGACGGCCATCAGGAATTGAACCTATGCGATTCTTGCCATTGGACGTGACGCAACGCCAGCAGTGAACCCGTTTTCATTGATTTCAAAGGAAGCATTTCCCGGTTTCACCTGATGGCTATAGTGTAGAAAGGCCATAAGTAGTCTACAACAATCCGACCTCACAGCATCTGACGAGTTGAATTGGGGAATGGGCTTAAATGGGCCTTCATTCACCTTGTGAAGGAAAGACTTAGCTATATTACAGGTAAAGATTATATACACACATCCAGTGTCTTTGAGCAGGTGGTGGATATAATAAAAAGATCAGCAAATTGTAAAAGGATTCTCCACTACCACAGCGAAGGCAGTAGTTATATATTACTGTATACAAGGGGAGAGGTTCAACTTGTACATTTGATGAAAAAAGACAAGTCCATCTTATCCACTTAAGGTTGACAATAGCGGAACATGACCAGACCACAGAAGATTGATGGTGACAAGCTGGGCTTTTTGTGGAAGCTAATGGAGCTCTGTCTCTGTTTGCCTCTTATCACCTGACCTGATGTGCCTGCTGTCGCTGTCACTACTGTCCCAGTAACTCAGATCCAGTCACAGCAGACCTCCTGTGGCCTGTGTTGCGGTACGTGTGTAAGTATATATGTGTGTGTGTGTGTGTGTGTGTGTGTGTGTGTGTGTGTGTGTGTGTGTGTGTGTGTGTGTGTGTGTGTGTGTGTGTGTGTGTGTGTGTGTGTGTGTGTGTGTGTGTGTGTGTGTGTGTGCGAGAGTGACAGGTAAATACCGCTAAGCATGTTTTGTTGATGCAGAAACAGAAACAGTAACAGTAGTAGTAACAGTAACAGTAACAGAAACAGAAACAGTAACAGTAGTAGTAACAGTAACAGTAGTAGTAAAAGTAACAGTAACGGTAGTAGTAATAGTAACAGTAACAGTAGTAGTAAGAGTAACAGTAACAGTAGTAGTAATAGTAACAGTAACAGTAGCAGTAGTAGTAGTAGTAGTAGTAACAGTAGCAGTAGTAACAGTAACAGTAACAGTAGCAGTAACAGTAGTAGTAACAGTAGTAGTAACAGTAACAGTAACAGTAACAGTAATAGTAACAGTAGTAGTAACAGTAACGGTAGTAGTAACAGTAACAGTAACAGTAACAGTGGTAGTAACAGTAACAGTAGCAGTAACAGTAGTGGTAACAGTAACAGTACCAGTAGTAGTAGTAGTAGTAGTAGTAACAGTAACAGTAGTAGTAACAGTAACAGTAGCAGTAACAGTAACAGTAGTGGTGACGGTAACAGTAACATTAGTAGTAACAGTAACAGTAACAGTAGTAGTAGTAACAGTAACAGTAACAGTAGCAATAACAGCAACAGTGGAAGTAACAGTAACAGTAACAGTTGCAATAACAGTAACCGTAGTAGTAACAGTAACAGTAACAGTAGTAGTAACAGTAACAGTAACAGTAGTAGTAGTAGTAGTAGTAGTGAAAGTAACAGTAACAGTAACAGTAACAGTAGTAGTAACAGTAGTAGTAGTAACAGTAACAGTAACAGTAGTAGTAGTAGTAGTAACAGTAACAGTAACAGTGGTAGTAGTAGTAGTAACAGTAACAGTAACAGTAACAGTAACAATAAGTAGCAGTAGTAACAGTAACAGTAACAGTAGTAGGAGTAGTAGTAACAGTAGCAGTAACAGTAACAGTAACAGTAGTAGTAACAGTAGCAGTAACGGTAGTAGTAGTAACAGTAGCAGTAACAGTAACAGTGGTAGTAGTAGTAGTAGTGACAGTAACAGTAACAGTAACAGTAGTAGTAACAATAACAGTAGTAGTAACAGCAACAGTAACAGTTACAGTAACAGTAACAGCAGCAGCAATAGTAGTAACAGTAACAGTAACAGTAGTAGTAACAGTTACAGTAGTAGTAACAGTAACAGTTACAGTAACAGTATCAGTATCAGTAGCAGTAGTAGGAACAGTAACAGTAACAGTAACAGTAGTAGTAGTAGTAGTAGTAGTAGTAGTAGTAGTAACAGTAACAGTAGCAGTAACTGTGGTAGTAGTAGTAGTAGTAGTAGTAGTAACAGTAACAGTAGTAACGGTAGCAGTAACAGTACCAGTATTAGTAGTAACAGTAACAGTAACAGTAACAGTAACAGTAACAGTAACAGCAACAGTAACAGTAACAGTATTAGTAGTAGTGACAGTAACAATAACAGAAACAGTAGTAGCAGTAGTAACAGTAACAGTAACAGTAGTAGGAGTAGTAGTAACAGTAGCAGTAACAGTAACAGTAACAGTAGTTGTAACAGTAGCAGTAACAGTAACAGTAGTAGAAACAGTAACAGTAGTAGTAACAGTAGTAGTAACATTAACAGTAGTAGTAACAGTAACAGTAACAGTAGTAGCAGTAGTGACAGTAACAGTAGCAGTAACAGTAGTAGTAACAGTGGTAGTAACAGTAACAGTAGTAGTAACAGTACTAGTAACAGTAACGGTACTAGTAACAGCAACAGTAACAGTAGTAGTAACAGTAACGGTAGTAGTAGCATTGACAGTAACAGTAGTAGTAACAGTAGTAGTAACAGTAACAGTAACAGTAACAGTAGTAGTAACAGTAACGGTAACAGTAACAGTAACAGTAACAGTAACAGTAGTAGTAACAGTAACAGTAACAGTAACAGTAACAGCAACAGTAACAGTATTAGTAGTAGTGACAGTAACAGTAACAGAAACAGTAGTAGCAGTAGTAACAGTAACAGTAACAGTAGTAGGAGTAGTAGTAACAGTAGCAGTAACAGTAACAGTAACAGTAGTTGTAACAGTAGCAGTAACAGTAACAGTAGTAGAAACAGTAACAGTAGTAGTAACAGTAGTAGTAACATTAACAGTAGTAGTAACAGTAACAGTAGTAGCAGTAGTGACAGTAACAGTAGCAGTAACAGTAGTAGTAACAGTGGTAGTAACAGTAACAGTAGTAGTAACAGTACTAGTAACAGTAACGGTACTAGTAACAGCAACAGTAACAGTAGTAGTAACAGTAACGGTAGTAGTAGCATTGACAGTAACAGTAGTAGTAACAGTAGTAGTAGTAGTAGCAGTAACAGTAACAGTAACGGTAGCAGTAACAGTAACAGTAACAGTAACAGTAGTAGTAACAGTAACATTAGTAGTAGTAACAGTAACAGTAACAGTAACATTAGTAGCAGTAACAGTAAAAGTAACAGTAGTAGTAACAGTAACAGTAACAGTAGCAGTAACAGTAACAGTAACAGTAACAGTAGTAGTAACAGTAACAGTAACAGTAGTGGTAACAGTAGCAGTAACAGTAACAGTAACATTAGTAGTAACAGTAGCAGTAACAGTAACAGTAGTAGTAACATTGGTAGTAACAGTAGCAGTAACAGTAACCGTAACAGTAGCAGTAACAGTAACAGTAACAGTAGCAGTAGCAGTAACAGTAACAGTAACAGTAACAGTAGTAGTAGCAATAACAGTAGCAGTAACAGTAACAGTAACAGTAACAGTAGTAGGAGCAGTAACAGTAACAGTAACAGTAACAGTAACAGTAGCAGTAACAGTAGCAGTAACAGTAACAGTAGTAGTAACAGTAGCAGTAGCAGTAACAGTAACAGTAACAGTAACAGTAGCAGTAACAGTAGCAGTAACAGTAACAGTAACAGTAGTAGTAACAGTAGCAATAACAGTAGCAGTAACAGTAGCAGTAACAGTAGCAGTAACAGTAAAAGTAACAGTAGTAGTAACAGTAACAGTAACAGTAGCAGTAACAGTAACAGTAACAGTAACAGTAACAGTAGTAGTAACAGTAACAGTAACAGTAGTAGTAACAGTAGCAGTAACAGTAGCAGTAACAGTAAAAGTAACAGTAGTAGTAACAGTAACAGTAACAGTAACAGTAACAGTAGCAGTAACAGTAGTAACAGTAACAGTAGCAGTAACAGTAAAAGTAACAGTAGTAGTAACAGTAACAGTAACAGTAGTAGTAACAGTAACAGTAACAGTAGTAGTAACAGTAACAGTAACAGTAACAGTAGTAGTAACAGTAACAGTAACAGTAGCAGTAACAGTAAAAGTAACAGTAGTAGTAACAGTAACAGTAGTAGTAACAGTAACAGTAACAGTAGCAGTAACAGTAACAGTAACAGTAGTAGTAACAGTAGCAGCAGTAACAGTAGCAGTAACAGTAAAAGTAACAGTAGTAGTAACAGTAGTAACAGTAACAGTAACAGTAGTAGTAACAGTAACAGTAACAGTAACAGTAGTAGTAGTAACAGTAACAGTAACCGTAACAGTAGTAGTAACAGTAGCAGAAACAGTAACAGTAGTAGTAACAATAACATTAACAGTAGTAGTAACAGTAACAGTACCAGTAGTAGTAGTAGTAACAGTAACAGTAACAGTAGTAGTAACAGTAACAGGAACAGGAACAGTAACAGTAGCATTAACAGTAGTAGTAACAGTAACAGTAACAGTACCAGTAGTAGTAGTAACAGTAACAGTAACAGTAGTAGTAACAGGAACAGGAACAGTAACAGTAACAGTAACAGTAGCAGTAACAGTAGCAGTAACAGTAACAGTAACAGTAACAGTAGCAGTAACAGTAATAGTAACAGTAGTAGTAACAGTAACAGTAGTAGTAACAGTAACAGTAGCAGTAACAGTAATAGTAACAGTAGTAGTAGTAGCAGTAGTAGTAACAGTAACAGTAGTAGTAACAGTAACAGTAGCAGTAGTAGTAACAGTAGCAGTAGCAGTAACAGTAACAGTAACAGTAGCAGTAACAGTAGCAGTAACAGTAGTAGTAACAGTAGCAGTAACAGTAGCAGTAACAGTAGCAGTAACAGTAGCAGTAACAGTAAAAGTAAAAGTAGTAGTAACAGTACCAGTAACAGTAGCAGTAACAGTAACAGTAACAGTAACAGTAGCAGTAGTAGTAACAGTAACAGTAACAGTAGTAGTAACAGTAGCAGTAACAGTAGCAGTAACAGTAAAAGTAACAGTAGTAGTAACAGTAACAGTAGCAGTAACAGTAGTAACAGTAACAGTAGCAGTAACAGTAAAAGTAACAGTAGTAGTAACAGTAACAGTAACAGTAACAGTAGTAGTAACAGTAACAGTAGTAGTAACAGTAACAGTAACAGTAGTAGTAACAGTAACAGTAACAGTAGCAGTAACAGTAAAAGTAACAGTAGTAGTAACAGTAACAGTAGTAGTAACAGTAACAGTAACAGTAGCAGTAACAGTAACAGTAACAGTAGTAGTAACAGTAGCAGTAACAGTAGCAGTAACAGTAGCAGTAACAGTAAAAGTAACAGTAGTAGTAACAGTAACAGTAACAGTAGTAGTAACAGTAACAGTAACAGTAACAGTAACAGTAACAGTAACAGTAGTAGTAACAGTAACAGTAACAGTAACAGTAGTAGTAACAGTAGCAGAAACAGTAACAGTAGTAGTAACAATAACAGTAACAGTAGTAGTAACAGTAACAGTACCAGTAGTAGTAGTAGTAACAGTAACAGTAACAGTAGTAGTAACAGTAACAGTAACAGTAACAGTAGCAGTAACAGTAGTAGTAACAGTAGCAGTAACAGTAGCAGTAACAGTAACAGTAACAGTAGCAGTAACAGTAGTAGTAACAGTAACAGTAGTAGTAACAGTAACAGTAGCAGTAACAGTAATAGTAACAGTAGTAGTAGTAGCAGTAGTAGTAACAGTAACAGTAGTAGTAACAGTAACAGTAAGAGTAGCAGTAACAGTAACAGTAACAGTAACAGTAACAGTAACAGTAGTAGTAGCAGTAACAGTAACAGTAACAGTAACAGTAACAGTAACAGTAGCAGTAACAGTAACAGTAACAGTAGTAGTAGCAGTAGTAGTAACAGTAACAGTAACAGTAGCAGTAACAGTAACAGTAACAGTAACAGTAACAGTAACAGTAACAGTAGTAGTAACAGTAACAGTAACAGTAGTAGTAACAGTAGCAGTAACAGTAACAGTAACAGGAACAGTAACAGTAGCAGTAACAGTAACAGTAACAGTAACAGTAGCAGTAACAGTAACAGTAATAGTAACAGTAACAGTAACAGTAGTAGTAACAGTAACAGGAACAGTAACAGTAGCAGTAACAGGAACAGGAACAGTAACAGTAGCAGTAGCAGTAGCAGTAGCAGTAGCAGTAACAGTAACAGTAACAGTAATAGTAACAGTAGCAGTAACAGTAACAGTAACAGTAGTAGTAACAGTAACAGTAACAGTAACAGTAGTAGTAACAGTAACAGCAACAGTAACAGTAACAGTAACAGTAACAGGAACAGTAACAGTAACAGTAGCAGTAGCAGTAACAGTAACAGTAGCAGTAACAGTAACAGTAGTAGTAACAGTAACAGTAACAGTAACAGTAGTAGTAACAGTAACAGTAACAGTAACAGTAACAGTAGTAGTAACAGTAGTAGTAACAGTAGTAGTACCAGTAACAGTAACAGTAACAGTAACAGTAGTAGTAACAGTAACAGTAACAGTAACAGTAGTAGTAACAGTAACAGTAGCAGTAACAGTAACAGTAACAGTAGTAGTAACAGTAACAGTAACAGTAGTAGTAACAGTAGTAGTAACAGTAACAGTAACAGTAGTAGTAACAGTAGTAGTAACAGTAGTAGTAACAGTAACAGTAACAGTAACAGTAGTAGTAACAGTAGTAGTAGTAACAGTAGTAGTAACACTAACAGTAACAGTAACAGTAGTAGTAACAGTAGTAGTAGTAACAGTAACAGTAGTAGTGAACAGTAACAGTAACAGTAACAGTAACAGTAGTAATAACAGTAGTAGTAACAGTAACAGTAACAGTAGTAGTAACAGTAGTAGTAACAGTAACAGTAACAGTAGTAGTAACAGTAACAGTAACAGTAACAGTAGTAGTAACAGTAACAGTAGTAGTAACAGTAACAGTAACAGTAGTAGTAACAGTAACAGTAACAGTAGCAGTAACAGTAAAAGTAACAGTAGTAGTAACAGTAACAGTAGTAGTAACAGTAACAGTAACAGTAGCAGTAACAGTAACAGTAACAGTAGTAGTAACAGTAGCAGTAACATTAGAAGTAACAGTAGCAGTAACAGTAAAAGTAACAGTAGTAGTAACAGTAACAGTAACAGTAGTAGTAACAGTAACAGTAACAGTAACAGTAACAGTAACAGTAGTAGTAACAGTAACAGTAACAGTAACAGTAACAGTAGTAGTAACAGTAGCAGAAACAGTAACAGTAGTAGTAACAATAACAGTAACAGTAGTAGTAACAGTAACAGTACCAGTAGTAGTAGTAGTAACAGTAACAGTAACAGTAGTAGTAACAGTAACAGTAACAGTAACAGTAGCAGTAACAGTAGTAGTAACAGTAGCAGTAACAGTAGCAGTAACAGTAACAGTAACAGTAGCAGTAACAGTAGTAGTAACAGTAACAGTAGTAGTAACAGTAACAGTAGCAGTAACAGTAATAGTAACAGTAGTAGTAGTAGTAGTAGTAGTAACAGTAGTAGTAACAGTAACAGGAACAGTAACAGTAGCAGTAACAGGAACAGGAACAGTAGCAGTAGCAGTAGCAGTAGCAGTAGCAGTAACAGTAACAGTAACAGTAACAGTAATAGTAACAGTAGCAGTAACAGTAACAGTAACAGTAGTAGTAACAGTAACAGTAACAGTAACAGTAGTAGTAACAGTAACAGCAACAGTAACAGTAACAGTAACAGTAACAGGAACAGTAACAG
This sequence comes from Salvelinus alpinus, assembly GCF_045679555.1. NCBI lineage: Eukaryota > Metazoa > Chordata > Actinopteri > Salmoniformes > Salmonidae > Salvelinus > Salvelinus alpinus. The sequence continues at coordinate 6,985,671 of NC_092092.1, forward strand.
TAACAGTAGCAGTAGCAGTAACAGTAACAGTAGCAGTAACAGTAACAGTAACAGTAGTAGTAACAGTAACAGTAACAGTAACAGTAGTAGTAACAGTAACAGTAACAGTAACAGTAACAGTAGTAGTAACAGTAGTAGTAACAGTAGTAGTACCAGTAACAGTAACAGTAACAGTAACAGTAGTAGTAACAGTAACAGTAACAGTAACAGTAGTAGTAACAGTAACAGTAGCAGTAACAGTAACAGTAACAGTAGTAGTAACAGTAACAGTAACAGTAGTAGTAACAGTAGTAGTAACAGTAACAGTAACAGTAGTAGTAACAGTAGTAGTAACAGTAGTAGTAACAGTAACAGTAACAGTAACAGTAGTAGTAACAGTAGTAGTAGTAACAGTAGTAGTAACAGTAACAGTAACAGTAACAGTAGTAGTAACAGTAGTAGTAGTAACAGTAACAGTAGTAGTAACAGTAACAGTAACAGTAACAGTAACAGTAGTAATAACAGTAGTAGTAACAGTAACAGTAACAGTAGTAGTAACAGTAGTAGTAACAGTAACAGTAACAGTAGTAGTAACAGTAGTAGTAACAGTAGTAGTAACAGTAACAGTAACAGTAGTAGTAACAGTAGTAGTAGTAACAGTAGTAGTAGTAGTAGTAGTAGTAACAGTAACAGTAACAGTGGTAGTAACAGTAACACCAACAGTAACAGTAACAGTAACATTAACAGTAACAGTAACAGTAGCAGTAGTAGTAACAGTAACAGTAACAGTAACAGTAACAGTAACAGTAGTAGTAACAGTAACAGTAACAGTAGTAGTAACATTAGTAGTAACAGTAACATTAACAGTAGTAGTAACAGTAGTAGTAACAGTAGTAGTAACAGTAGTAGTAACAGTAACAGTAACAGTAACAGTAGTAGTAACAGTAGTAGTAGTAACAGTAGTAGTAACAGTAGTAGTAGTAACAGTAACAGTAGTAGTAACAGTAACAGTAACAGTAACAGTAACAGTAACAGTAGTAGTAACAGTAGTAGTAACAGTAACAGTAACAGTAGTAGTAGTAACAGTAACAGTAACAGTAACAGTAACAGTAACAGTAACAGTAACAGGAGTAGTAACAGTAACAGTAACAGTAACAGTAACAGTAACAGTAGTAGCCGTAACAGTAACAGTAACAGTAACAGTAGTAGTAACAGTAACAGTAACAGTAGCAGTAGTAGTAACAGTAACAGTAACAGTAACAGTAACAGTAGTAGTAACAGTAACAGTAACAGTAACAGTAGTAGTAGTAACAGTAACAGGAGATGTGAAGAGTGAAGTACAAGCAACACAAAATGTACGGGGCTGCATTCAGTACAGCAGAACTGTGTTAAACTTTTATTTGAATGGAAGCAGTACTGTACTAAACGACCAGTTGCAAGAAAGGCGTGATTATGGTGGCCTTGAGGGCGATTGTTCATGGTGTGCTGCACAACGTTATCAAATGTTCACACCCATATTGATCAGGCCACACCTCGCTGCACCCACCAAATGGAAACAAACGCACGTCAAAAAAGTCTGCTGTAGAATGTTGCACACTGTTTAGGGGAAACGTTTAGTTCAGAACAAACTGTCACACAACGTAGCAAGCGTTGAACCGAACAGAACGAACCCCAGTTGTAAATACTTATTCAATTAAGGCAAGGTTCAACTGTGGCAATAACATTCTTATCACAATGCATTTCCCATAATACATATAGGGGTGAGTGGGGTAAGTTGAGCCCTTATTACATTCAGCATCAATCTGTCAAGGGAAATATAGTATTGTTTCTAATAAAGATATATACAATACATATATTTCAGGGTGTTCTGTGTCCCTGGAAATAATCAGAATTAATGTAAACATTACCGTTTTTAAAACATAGGTTGCCCCCCCCCAAAAAAATTGGTCTCTAGGCGCAACTTACCCCGGGTAAGGGGTAAGTTGAGCCGCGGGACAAGGTAACTTAAGCCGCCTACAAATGTCTGTACTGAATTAAATATTACCACTACCTTTATAAAACCATGTATGTATTTCCCAAACACAATTCAACACAATCACAATCTATTTTTGTCTTTTAATTATTTTAAGCATTTTTTTAACAGACTATTTTATTTATCTACTTTGGTTTAAATACAAGCATCATAACATTTATTTGACTTGGTGTAAATTATTTTGGGGGACTTATCTTGATTACCACTTTTTTTCATGTGGTTTCCTCCTTCACAGACTTCATGAAATTATGGCTTCCTGAATATTTGATGAAATTATACATTTTCTTTATCGTTTCCTAAAAAGCCCTTCGGTTCAATTAACCATTTGGTTCTACTAACCCTTTGGTTCAACTAACCATTTGGTTGAACTTACCCTTGGCTTAACTAACTCCTTTGTGTTCAACTTATCCTTTTGTTTGAACTTACCCTTTGGGTCAACTAACCATTTGGTTCAATTAACCATTTGGTTTAACCTACCCTTTGGTTCTACTAACCGTTTGGTTCAATTAACCATTTGGTTCTACTAACCGTTTGGTTCAATTAACCATTTGGTTCTACTAACCGTTTGGTTCAATTAACCATTTGGTTCTGCTAACCCTTTGGTTCAATTAACCATTTGGTTCTACTAACCCTTTGGTTCAATTAACCATTTGGTTCTACTAACCGTTTGGTTCAATTAACCATTTGGTTCTACTAACCCTTTGGTTCAATTAACCATTTGGTTAACCCTTTGGTTCAATTAACCATTTGGTTCTACTAACCCTTTGGTTCAATTAACCATTTGGTTAACCCTTTGGTTCAATTAACCATTTGGTTCTACTAACCCTTTGGTTCAATTAACTATTTGGTTGAACTTACCCTTGGCTTAACTAACTCCTTTGTGTTCAACTTATCCTTTTGTTTGAATTAACCATTTGGTTCTACTAACCCTTTGGTTAAACTTACCATTTGGTTAAATAACCCCTTGGCTTAACTTACCCTTTGGCTTAACTTACCCCTTTGGCGTTACCAACCCTTTGGTTCAACTTACCTATTTTGTTCAACTAACCCTTTGGTTTTTATTTAACCTTTATCTAACTATGCAAGTCAGTTAATAAAAACGAATTCTTATTTTCAATGACGGCCTAGGAACAGTGGGTTAACTGTGTCGTTCAGGGGCAGAACGACAGATGTTCACCTTGTCAGCTCGGGGATTCGATCTTGCAACCTTTTCGGTAACTAGTCCAAACACTCTAACCACTTGGCTACCTGCCACCTACCTACTAACCCTTTGGCATAACTAACCCCTTTGGTATTCAAATAAATGTAGTCACACAGTACTTGAATGATTTTACATTTTTTGTTGCCATTATTTTCAATAAGTTAAAGCTTGAAACGTTTAACACCAACAACTGTGTGATGAAAGGTCACTGAATGAGGGGACTGTAGGGCTCTTAGTGGTATTGTCCAATAAGAAATGTGACTGGTACATGGAGTATGTAGGGCTCTTAGTGTTATTGTCCAATAAGAAATGTGACTGGTACATGGAGTATGTAGGGCTCTTAGTGTTATTGTCCAATAAGAAATGTGACCGGTACATGGAGTATGTAGGGCTCTTAGTGTTATTGTCCAATAAGAAATGTGACCGGTACATGGAGTATGTAGGGCTCTTAGTGGTATTGTCCAATAAGAAATGTGACCGGTACATGGAGTATGTAGGGCTCTTAGTGGTATTGTCCAATAAGAAATGTGACCGGTACATGGGGTATGTAGGGCTCTTAGTGTTATTGTCCAATAAGAAATGTGACCGGTACATGGAGTATGTAGGGCTCTTAGTGTTATTGTCCAATAAGAAATGTGACTGGTACATGGAGTATGTAGGGCTCTTAGTGTTATTGTCCAATAAGAAATGTGACCGGTACATGGAGTATGTAGGGCTCTTAGTGGTATTGTCCAATAAGAAATGTGACCGGTACATGGAGTATGTAGGGCTCTTAGTGGTATTGTCCAATAAGAAATGTGACCGGTACATGGAGTATGTAGGGCTCTTAGTGGTATTGTCCAATAAGAAATGTGACCGGTACATGGGGTATGTAGGGCTCTTAGTGTTATTGTCCAATAAGAAATGTGACCGGTACATGGAGTATGTAGGGCTCTTAGTGGTATTGTCCAATAAGAAATGTGACCGGTACATGGGGTATGTAGGGCTCTTAGTGTTATTGTCCAATAAGAAATGTGACCGGTACATGGAGTATGTAGGGCTCTTAGTGGTATTGTCCAATAAGAAATGTGACTGGTACATGGAGTATGTAGGGCTCTTAGTGTTATTGTCCAATAAGAAATGTGACCGGTACATGGGGTATGTAGGGCTCTTAGTGTTATTGTCCAATAAGAAATGTGACTGGTACATGGAGTATGTAGGGCTCTTAGTGTTATTGTCCAATAAGAAATGTGACCGGTACATGGAGTATGTAGGGCTCTTAGTGGTATTGTCCAATAAGAAATGTGACCGGTACATGGGGTATGTAGGGCTCTTAGTGTTATTGTCCAATAAGAAATGTGACCGGTACATGGAGTATGTAGGGCTCTTAGTGGTATTGTCCAATAAGACAATACCCCCTCTCCTCCTCTTCTCCCCCTCTCCCTCATCTTCTCCCCTTCTTCTCCCCCTCTCCCTCCTCGTCTCCCCTTCTTCTCCCCCTCTTCCTCCTCTTCTCCCCCTCTCCCTCCTCTTCTCCCCCCCCTCGTCTTCTCCCCCTCTCCCTCCTCGTCTGCCCTTCTTCTCCCCCTCCCCCCCCCCTCTCCCTCCTCTTCTCCCCCTCTCCTCCTCTTCTCCCCCTCTCCCTCATCTTCTCCCCTTCTTCTCCCCCTCTCCCTCCTCTTCTCCCCTTCTTCTCCCCCTCTCCCTCCTCTTCTCCCCCTCTCCCTCCTCCCCAAAGTAGGGGCAGTGTTCCTTTCCGTTTGTAGTCTGTAGTCAGATGCCTAGCGTGCAGCTAGTTAGCTAATGTAGCTTCCATACAGATGCTGCTAAAACAGCTGTCTGACACCATGGAACAGCAACTCTATTCCATCAAATATGTACCATATGGCATAACCTACCAGGGGTCTGTGTTCAGGGAGAAATCATCCTCAAATGTGTCACTAGGAGGCTGATGCATTTTAGATAGTATCACTGGGAAGTCATGAGGATATCAATGAGATTTTCTAGGATTAATTTGATCAAAGAATCACTCAGTTATTAAACAACAACAACAACCAGACCAGCAATGGGTCATCAGTGAACCTATTGCACTACAAGAAACTGGGCGATAAGGGCTTTTCACTTCTAACAACAATGTCACTCCCCTGAAACAAACATAGGTTTAATTTCACTGGAGTCAGGTCAGGGTAATGAAAGCGTTTTCGTTGTCCTGAATAACCCTGTCCAACAGGAGGACATCAGTAGCTGCACAACTGAATATATCAGATATAATCTTTAGCCTAGCTGTTACTCTAACAGGCCCGGGAACACTCCAATTCCATTAGTAAAGAAGGAATAGGGAGAAAGAACAAATGGAGAGAAAGAGAGGTTGGTTTTCCACTTCTAATCAGGCCGACAGGTAACAGGACAGGGCTGAGGAACCAACCGCTCTAGGATATCCTGAGATAAGGAAAAGAAGGGGAGGAGAGAGGGGGGAGAAGAGGAGGAGAGAGGGGGAGAAGAGGAGGAGAGAGGGGGAGAAGAGGAGGGGGAGAAGAGGAGGAGAGGGTGGAAGAAGAGGAGGATTGAGGGGGAGAAGAAGAGGAGAGGGGATGAGAAAAGGAGGAAGAGAGGGGGAGAAGAGGAGGAGACGGGGAGAAGAGGAGAGGGGATGAGAAGAGGAGGAGAGGGGATGAGAAGAGGAGGAGAGGGGATGAGAAGAGGAGGAGAGGGGATGAGAAGAGGAGGAAGAGAGGGGGAGAAGAGGAGGAGACAGGGGAGAGGGGATGAGAAGAGGAGGAAGAGAGGGGAAGAAGAGGAGGAGGCAGGGGAGAGGGGATGAGAAGAGGAGGAAGAGAGGGGGAGAAGAGGAGGAGACGGGGGAGAAGAGGAGAGGGGATGAGAAGAGGAGGAGAGGGATTGAGACGAGGAGGAGAGGGGGAGAGGGGATGAGAAGAGGAGGAGAGGGGATAAGAAGAGGAGGAGAGGGGGGAGAAGAGGAGGAGAGGGGGGAGTAGAGGAGAAGAGGGGGAGAAGAGGAGGAGACAGGGGTTTAAGAGGAGGGGAGGAGGAGAAGAGGTGAAGACGGGAGAAGGAAAGGAGGAGAAGAGGAGGAGAGAGGGGGAGAAGAGGGGGAGAAGAGGGGGAGAGAGGGGAGTAGAGGAAGAGATGGGGAGTAGAGGAATAGAGGGGGGAGAAGAGGAGGAGATGGGAGAAGAGGAGGAGAAGGGATGAGAAGAGGAGGAGAGGGGGGAAGAGGGAAGGAGTAGAGGAAGGGAGGAGGAGAAGAGGGGGTGAAGAAGAGGAGACGGGGAGAAGAGGGGGAGAAGATGAGGAGGAGAGGGGGAGAAGAGAGGGAGGAGGAGAGGAGGAGAAGAGGGGAGAAGAGGAGGAGAGGGGGAGTAGAGGAGGAGTGGAGGAGAAGAGGGGAGAAGAGGGGGTGAAGAGGAGGAGAGGGGGAGAAGAGGAGGAGAGAGGGGGTGAAGAGGAGGAAAGGGGGAGTAGATGAGGAGAGGGGGCGGTGAAGAGGAGGAGAGGGGGAGAAGAAGAGGAGGAAAGGAGGAGACGGGGAGCATTTGTATGGAAGCTACATTAGCTAACCAGCTGCAGGCTAGGCATCTGACTACAGACTACAAACGGAAAGGAACACTGCCCCTACTTCGGGGAGGAGGGAGAGGGGGAGAAGAGGAGGGAGAGAGAGAGGGGGAGAAGAGGAGAAGAGGAGGAGAGAGGGGGAGAAGATGAGGGAGAGGGGGGGAAAGGAGGGAGAGGGGGAGAAGACGAGGGAGAGGGGGATAAGAGGAGGAGAGAGATGGAGAAGAGGAGGAGAGAGATGGAGAAGAGGAGGAGAGAGATGGAGAAGAGGAGGGAGAGGAGGAGAAGAGGAGGGAGATTAGGAGAAGAGGAGGGAGAGGATGAGAGAGGGGGAGAAGAGGAGGGAGAGGGGGAGAAGAGGAGGGAGAGGAGGTAGAGGGGGAGAAGAGGAAGAGAGAGGGGGAGAAGAGGAGGGAGAGGGGGAGAAGGAGAGGGGGTAAAGTATACCTCTATCCACTCCAGGATATGTTCTGAGATAAGGAGTAGAGAGGGGAGGAGGAGAGGTGAGGAAGAGAAGGGGACAGCTTAGTTTACCTTCTATCAACACTGCCCCTACTTCGCTCTTCAACCAAGGTTCATGAATTGAGGAGAAGTTGTTAAAAGTTGATAAAAAGTTGTTAAAAAATCTACATTTTTGCCCTCAGCCTTCGTCAGGGCTTTTGCCCCTCCAGACTACAGCTTGTACAGCAGTTTGATGTGCACCAGTTGTACTTTTCCATTTCCCCCTGAAACTAAAACAGTGAGCCTGATCACACCGTGACCCACCTCCAAAAGTACAGTACACAAAAGGGCTGAATGGCAACAGGCGCGACAGGAATTACGCTGATGTCGCTTGATGTCTTTTGAGTACTGCGCTACCCGGCTTTGTTCACTTTTGTTTAGTTAAAGAAAGAGAGAGGGGACCTCCTGTACACATGTCGCTGCCTGTCATGTGCTTCAGTGACGGCCTGGAGCGAGGGGAATCCACACAGAAAACTGTTTTCGGAAATACCCCAAAAGGAGTTATCTCCATCAACGATGTGTCTCTTTGTGCTCAGACCACAACCAAAAACAACTGTTTTACTTAGGAAATAAATATATCTGGGGCTATGCAGAGTTTCAAATGAAGCTCTGTCACACTAAACCAGAGGGTAGGGATGGTTGAAAGACAGGTTGTCATGGCTAACAACAGAGAGAAAACACACATAGTGACAGCTAATGAGTCATTTAAATATTGCTGGGATGAAGCTTAAGAGCTGCTTTTGCCAACAGAAACTGTGAGTGGGACGTGATCTGGGAGAGCTCTGTTGTGGTGGGGACTAAATACATTATTGAGATGTATTTTAGAAATGTTTTAAAAGTTTCAGTAAACTCAGTAAACTCAATTAACTTTTTGTAATTTTAGTGCACAATTATACTTTTTTGGGTGATTAAAGCATTCAAAAGTGTTCAAAAGTGTTCAAACTTTTACTCATTCAAGGGTTTTTCTTAATTTTTACTATTTTCTACATTGTAGAATAATAGTGAAGAAATCAAAACTATGAAAAAACACATATGGAATTATGTAGTAACCAAAAAAGTGTTAAACAAATCTAAATATTTTTTGATATTTGAGATTCTTCAAAGTAGCCACCCTTTGCCTCAATGACAGCTTTGCACACCTTTGGCAATCTCTCAACCAACTGGTAGTCACCAACACTTTTTTTTGGTTACTACATGATTCCATATGTGTTATTTCATAGTTTTGATTTCTTCATTGTTATTCTACAATGTAGAAAATAATACAAATTGTAAAAAAAAAACTTGAATAAGCAGGTGTGTCCAAACTTTTGACTGGTAGTGTACATATACAGTCAGAAATTATTGACACCCTTTAATAAAGTTGAGCAAAAATGAATAATAAAATATTTAAATACATACGGAAAATATTTATACCACTTCGACATTTTTCACATTTTGTTGCGTTACAACATTATTCTAAAATGGATTAAAGTTATTTTAAATGTTTTTCAAGTAATAATCAATCTACACACATTACCCCGTAATACAGTATCAAAGCGAAAACATTTATTTAAATTTATTTTTATTTTATTTAATCTATTTACATGAGTATAAAGTTCTCTTTGAGACTCTACAGTGAGCTCAGCTGCATCCTGTTTCTATTGATCATTCTTGAGATGTTTCTACAACTTGATTAGAGTCCACCTGTGGTAAATTCAATTGATTGAACACGATTTGAAAAGGTCCCACAGTTGATAGTGCATGGCAGAGCAAAAACCAAGCCATGAGGTCGAAGGAATTGTCCGTAGAGCTCCAAGACAGAATTGTGTTGAGGCAAATATCTGGGAAGGTTACCAAAACATTTCTGCAGCATTGAAGGTCCACAAGAACACAGTGTTATCCATCATTCTTAAATGGAAGAAGTTTGTAACCACCAAGACTCTTCCTAGAGCTGGTCGCCCGGCCAAACTGATCAATCGGGGGACAAGGGCCTTGGTCAGGGAGGTGACCAAGAACCTGATGGTCACTCTGACAGAGCAAAGTTCCTCTGTGGAGATGCGAAAAGCTTTCAGAAGGACAACCATCTCTGCAGCACTCCACCAATCAGGCCTTTTTGGTAGAGTGGCCAAACCGAAGCCACTACTCAGTAAAAGGCAGATGACAGCCTGTTGGAGTTTTCCAAAAGGCACCTAAAGGACTCTCAGACCATGAGAAACAATATTCTCTGGTCTGATGAAATCAAGATTGAATTCTTCGGCCTGAATGCCAAGCGTGTCATCTGGAGGAAACCTGGCACCTTCTCTACGGTGAAGCATTGTGGTGGCAGCATCATGCTGTGGGGATTTTTTTCAGCGGCAGGGACTGGAAGACTAGTCAGGTTCGAGGGAAAGATGAACGGAGCAAAGTACAGAGAGATCCTTGATGAAAACCTGCTCCAGAGCACACAGGACTGGGGCAAATGTTCCCCTTCCAACAGGACAATGACCCTAAGTACACAGCCAAGACAACGCAGGAGTGGCTTCGGGACAAGTCTCTGAATGTCCTTGAGTGGCCAAGCCAGAGCCCGGAGTTGAACCTGATCTAACATCTCTGGAGAGACCCGAAAATAGCTGTGTTGTCGACGCTCCCCATCCAACCTAACAGAGCTTGAGATGATCTGCAGAGAAGAATGGTAGAAACTCCCCAAATACAGGTGTGCCAAGCTTGTAGCATCATACCAAAGAAGACTTGAGGCTGTAATTGCTGACAAAGGTGCTGCATCAAAATACTGAGTAAAGGGTCTGAATACTTATGTAAATGTGATATTTTAGATTTTTATTTGTAATACATTTGCAAAAAAAATCAAAAAACCTGTTTTTGCTTTGTCATTATGGGATATTGTATGTAGATTGATGAGGGCGGGGACGACGACAATTTAATCCATTTTAGAATAAGGCTGTAATGGAACAAAATGTGGAAAAAGTCAAGAGGTCTGAATACCTTCCGAAGACACTGAATTGAAGAGGGCAGTCCATAAGTGCAGACGAAGGACATCTGATGTCCTCTCCTTTATCTACTGTCCCAGGTACTTACACATATTTTATGTTGTCACATTTTTTGTCATTGTAATGATTTTTGATTACAGCTCAGTCTGATATTGACATTCAAGCGAATCATGCTACAATCTACAGCCATCAGCAACATCAAGCTGCACACATAATGTCCTGTCCTTTATCTGTCACAGAATAAACGTTAAACGAGTTACGAAGTACGATCACAGCTGTTACACCTTCGTCTCAGGAGTCTGATTGTCCCAAGGCGTCCTGTTCTCCCAAAGGAGATAAACATTTTCTCAAATATCTGTTGATTGAATCCCTTGTGACAAATTTGAACCTGTAATTTTCATGCAATGTTGCTTGCCAAGTACATCCTTGAAAATAATGTCTCCTTTGTGCATGTGACCATAGGAACTGTGGAGAGTCATTCTTGAGAGCATCATTATTCAACCACAGTCATCCTGACTGCCTGCCTCTATCCTTTCACTATTGAGGTAAATTGTCAATAACATATTCTGAAATAAAGTATGCCTGTACTATTAATCAAGTGGGGGAACTAATTCTAGCACCACATCCCTGAACTCGGTGCACTTGGCTGGTAGTAAATCATACATAGCAGTGAACCTGGCTGAATGTGGCTGTGGTGTATCTGCCCTGTTGTGGAAACAGGGGAACGATTCAGACAATTACAGGAAGGAAGCAGTCCGGCTCGGCTTAACCTTTACATAATAAAAACAGCTATTTAGGAGTTTGATGAATCCTTTATTTTTAGAGGCTGTCTGATCTGGTGCAGTTTCACGTTTCACTACAGCTGTCCTCTATATCTTTCCAGCAACGGTACTTGTTGAAATACTCCCACTGGGCGAAAAGGGTCCATATCAGAAATACAGACCATTTCCAATGCATATTTGGAGTTTTGTGACTGTTTGTCTTGTAGACATATATGATATTAGGATTACTCTGAATATCACACGTGGGCATTTCCTACAGCCGGATATGGACTCATTTAAAATCCTACGATAGAAAACATCCTATTTTCTCTTCATGCTCAATAATTCGGACAAATATGAAATCCATTTTTTTTCTTTCGGATGCACAAATAAGTTTTAGATTCCCTCCGGATATCATACATGGGTATGGCCGTATACTCAATAGATATCCTGAGATAGGCCTATGTGGACATCTTATTTTGATGACAAATACAGACAGTAGGCCTACACAGTATGTTTTCTCAACACATACAGTGCATACTGTATGCTCTTGACTGACGTCCATATCAGGATCTTGATATACATTTTGATATGCTAAATAAGAACAATTTCTGATACTTATTCGAGTTTTGGGGACATGCTCAATAATTTGACAAATATTCAATCCATATAATTCTTTCAGACATTAGCTATCATTTTTGTATTCACTCTGGATAAAGTCACTGCAAACCGCAAGCTAAAAGCACTGTAACTGGTAGCCTAGCAACAAGAATCAGGTATTTTCTGATGTGGAGTTCCAACTGTCATTTTTTAATTTGGGTGCAACAAATTAGTGTTTAAATGGTGTGTGGTCAAACTGACAACTGGAGAAACAAAGACGTGAGAAGTCGTTCAGAAAATTCCTCAAAGATGTTAACACTAAAGTGAGTAGCTAATTTGAGATGTTATATTTATCTTAGTAATTAGAATCAAGAACGTTAGCTAGCTCATTTGGCCAGCAGCTAACTAGCTAACTAATACTGAAATTGCCTTCCCTTCAGGAATTATTTTTTTCACCCCCTATCAAGCCTCAAGGTGACAGCTAACATTTCAAAATGTTTAGGAATATTTTTGTATTACCGGTTAATATAAGCTAGTTGACTAGCAACTTGGCTATCTCGCTACCTTGTTCCAGTTAGTTTTTTCATCATGGATATATCCAGGCTGAATCACAACCGGCTGTGATTGGGAGTCCCACAGAGCAGCGCACAATTGACCCAGCGTCGTCCGGGGTTTGGCCGGGGTAGGCCGTCATTGTAAATAAGAATTTGTTCTAAAATGACTTGCCTAGTTAAATAAAGGTTAAATAAAAAACTAAAAATAATAATGATGAATGAAGCAGGTAGAGTAGCTAGTTTGTGGTATGGTTATATGAAATGACAATATTTTCTTGCAATATCGACACAATTTTGATTAATGATTTAAGCATTGACAGTTTGGAGTGGATCACAAACCAACACGACCACCACGATGGGTCTGGAATGCGAGGGACCACCGCTGACAACCCAATCTGCAAACATCGCATCCATGGTCCATAACAAACTGAGCAGGTAGGGGTATTAAGGGTGTGCAACTTTCATTTTCCGTTAAATAAAATACATTTTTTGCAAAGATTGGCCTACGTTTCCATCTTTACGGAAAACAAGGGTTGTGGTTGGAGCTCTGGATTTGCTATGCTGCATTTTTGAAAACATAAATAGCAGAAATGTGCTTTCGAAATAGCAACTTGGAATAAATATAGCAATGTTTGCCTTTTAGTGCCTTGAATAGTCTACTGCTGAATATGAAGCAAATGTTTGCTCAGATATGTCACCTTCATGTGAAGAAGCACAATGATTTTCAGTGCCTGAAAAGGTCAAATCATTTGGGTGCTGGAGTATCTGATTTAGCCCATTTTCGATCAGACATACAAGGATGAATATTACGTATCATGTAAGGATATCTATTGAAAGTATGTATTTTTTTTTAAAATACATATAAAAAAGTGATCAGGTAAAGTTATAATATTCTACAAATATGTATAAGGTGGGTGTCCTGAACGTACACTACAGTTCAAAAGTTTGGGGTCACTTAGAAATGTCCTTGTTTTTTAAAGAAAGGCAAATTTTTTGGTCCTTAAAAATAACATCAAATTGATCAGAAATAAAATGTAGACATTGTTAATGTTGTATATAACTATTGTAGCTGGAAACTGCAGATTTTTTATGGAATATTTACATAGGCGTACAGAGGCCCATTATCAGCAACCATCACTCCTGTGTTCCAATGGCACATTGTGTTAGCTAATCCAAGTTTATCATTTTAGAAGGCTAATTGATCATTAGAAAACTATTTTGCAATTATGTTAGCACAGCTGAAAACTGTTGTTCTGGTTAAAGAAGCAATAAAACTGGCCTGTTTTATACTAGTTGAGTATCTGGAGCATCAGCATTTTGTCGGTTCAATTACAGGCTCAAAATGGCCAGAAAACAAAGACCTTTCTTCTGAAACTCGTCAGTCTATTCTTGTTCTGAGAAATGAAGGCCTTTCCATGCGAGAAATTGCCAAGAAACTGAAGATCTTGTACAACGCTTTTCTTTCTAAAACAAGGACATTTCTAAGTGACCCCAAACTTTTGAACGGTAGTGTATCTCACCCCAGATGTCTCACCCTAGAATCATACGGTATCAGAGAGATTTCTGAAGTCTGGATTGTGTGCATGTAGAAACCCATTACAGAGAATATCCTAGCTCCGTATATATGACATCAAGGGCATGTGTATCTGGAGCAGGTCTACTAATACAATGTAGATCTCCAGAAATATAGAGATAAAGGGATCCCCTGTTATTGACCCTTTTTGTCCAGTGTCCCAGCAACAGTGCTTGTTGAAATATTCCCAGCTCATCTTGTTGAAATACTCCCAGGTCATCTGACTGAAAACGCGGTCACGCGAGTCTAAAAACAGACAGGGATTCTCTAACAGTTATTGTCCCCTGTCCCTCTCACCTCTCTCACCCCTCTCTTACTCTCTCTCTCACCCCTCTCTCTCTCTCCCTCCCACACTGCTGTCTCTCTCGACATGGGCAACATGACAGCTGGTTGCTGGTGGAACGTGCATGTGGCGGAGGTCAGGGTGTTGTTGACCAGGGAGGATTGTGGGAAATCCCAGAGAGGAGGACGTGATGGTGGCGCAAGGAGGAGATGGGACTTTTTGTCAACCCTTGAGAGAACAATGACACACACACACACACACACACACACACACACACACACACACACACACACACACACACACACACACACACACACACACACACACACACACACACACACACACACACACAGTAAGTTACCGTAAAGCAAGTTAAGTTTTTTTACTGTGCAATGGTGGGAGAGCTGACATAGGCCAGCGTTCACCGGTCTGTCTCTGCTTGTAAACAGGTTCTATTCTGTCACCGTCACACACACGCATGCACACACACACACACAAACACACACACACACAGTCCCACAACAGCTGGTTCCGCCTATTGTTTGCCGTTCATGGAGAGAGCGTCTATAACCTGTGTGACACCTCAAGGAGGTCCCCAGGGCCATTCACCACCATTTGTGTGTGTGTGTGTGTGTGTGTGTGTGTGTGTGTGTGTGTGTGTGTGTGTGTGTGTGTGTGTGTGTGTGTGTGTGTGTGTGTGTGTGTGTGTGTGTGTGTGTGTGTGTGTGTGTGTGTGTGTGTGTGTGTGTCACCTCCCTCACAGTATTCATCTCAACCCATCACAAATGCGTACAAAACTTCACTACTGTTCACAAAGCCTGTTGGATTGTCATAACAAAACTTCACTACTGTTCACAAAGCCTGTTGGATTGTCATAACAAACCTGACAAAAACAGAGATGTTAGCTTGGATACAACAAGTACAAACCTTTTCCACCGCACGCAAGTGTGCAATACATTTGACTATGGGCCATAATCTTCTGCACTCATCATTGCTATTTGCAACACACACTTTGTAAATACTGTTAATTATACCGTAGACAAGCAATGCACTTCATGTCAAGGTCATAAGTTGAAAATTGACATTGAAATGCAATCATGTCAAAAACAAAATGACAGGAGTGATTCACACTCATACCTTCCTTGATTGATAGCTTTCTGTCCTTAACCCCCAGTCCCGGCATTATGTGGGTGAGTTTGCAGCTGCCCAGACAATATTTTCAATATTGAGTTATATTCTCGGCTCATTTCAAAAATAGTCCAACACAGTCTTAGCCCATGAGTAAACAGTGTGTGTCCAGGATCACATTACCCTGTGCTGCACACAACTCCAACCTCTTCATTCTCATTACCCTGTGCTGCCCACAACCCCAACCTCTTCATTATCATTACCCTGTGCTGCCCACAACCCCAACCTCTTCATTATCATTACCCTGTGCTGCACACAACTCCAACCTCTTCATTCTCATTACCCTGTGCTGCACACAACTCCAACCTCTTCATTCTCATTACCCTGTGCTGCACACAAATCCAACCTCTTCATTCTCATTACCCTGTGCTGCCTACAACCCCAACCTCTTCATTCTCATTACCCTGTGCTGCCTACAACCCCAACCTCTTCATTCTCATTACCCTGTGCTGCACACAACTCCAACCTCTTCATTCTCATTACCCTGTGCTGCACACAACTCCAACCTCTTCATTCTCATTACCCTGTGCTGCCTACAACTCCAACCTCTTCATTCTCATTACCCTGTGCTGCACACAACTCCAACCTCTTCATTCTCATTACCCTGTGCTGCACACAAATCCAACCTCTTCATTATCATTACCCTGTGCTGCCTACAACCCCAACCTCTTCATTCTCATTACCCTGTGCTGCACACAACTCCAACCTCTTCATTCTCATTACCCTGTGCTGCACACAACTCCAACCTCTTCATTCTCATTACCCTGTGCTGCACACAACTCCAACCTCTTCATTATCATTACCCTGTGCTGCACACAACCCAAACCTCTTCATTAGCATTACCCTGTGCTGCCCATTATACATCTCTAAAGGGAACAGTCAAATATTTTCATCTTTCGTCTAACAGTTTTCTACAAGGATGCATCCCACATTTCATGTACTACTTTTGAAGAAAACAATCCATTACAAAGGGAATAGGGCCCCATTTGGGATGAAACCCAAGGCTCTCCATCTCTATTCCTCGGCTCAGTGCTGATGAATGAGATGTGTGTCAGTGGGGAGATGTTTGCGGGAAGCTGTTAGATGTCAGTAGGGATGGGTATCATGTATTTTCCGTCTTCAGATCTGTCATTGGCAGACATTAGAGGAAGGTCAGCTCTGTCATTATGGTCGTTGGTCCATGTCAGGATGCATCATGTTAATCCCACAGACACTGGCGTGGAGTTGAGGACCTTGCGGTACTGCCAACTGTGGCCATTTTGCTAACAATATGCAATATGGCAGCATCTAAAATGACCTCCTATTCCATACGTATATACTCTAGTGCACTACTTTTGGCAAGTGGCTCTGGTCAAAAGTAGTGCACTACAAAGGGCATAGGGTGCCATTTTAGATGTAATGGTAGAACAACAGCTGGTGGTGTTGATCTGTATCCCACACGAGGGCAGGCAGGGAGCACACTGTAAGGGAGTATAGGCCACTGCATCTCTCTCCTGGCAAGCTCAAGTGCTCCACTGTGGGATAGGTGTGAGCAAAGCAATAGCTTCTGTTTTATTGTTCTGCTGCCAAGGCCTGACCGTACTGTACTGTATGACGTACGTGTGTTCTCTTTCATCTAATTCTATTAATTTACCCCAAAAAGGAAACTGACACAATTATTCCCACCCACTTAGAACTGAGTAGTGTTACTTTGACCCAGCTAGGAGGGTCACTTAGTTGGGTTACTTTGACCCAGCTAGGAGGGTCACTTAGTAGTGTTACTTTGACCCAGCTAGGAGGGTCACTTAGTAGTGTTACTTTGACCCAGCTAGGGGAGTCACTTAGTAGTGTTACTTTGACCCAGCTAGGAGGGTCACTTCGTAGTGTTACTTTGACCCAGCTAGGAGGGTCACTTAGTAGAGTTACTTTGACCCAGCTAGGAGGGTCACTTAGTCAGCTTATTTTTTAGCTATGATCCACTAAATCAGATCAGATGATTGGAAGTGTGGCTTAGTAAAGGTGTGGCTTTCAGATAGTTATTGTTGGCCACCTGTAAGAGTCAATGTAATTCTGGTTTAATCTGTTCTGTTGTATTGTCAACACACGTTAAAGTTGCGCATTGACACTTTTGTAGCTTAATGAGGCTTACAGAAGTTGAGTTCCTCAAGTATCTATGCATATCCCAATGTTGGGATAGTTACCACTTTGTTATGATATCTAAATAATATTAGTCATTGTATATTAAAATATGCAAAAACATTAAAGGGACATTTAAATGTACACTGAGTTACAGGATTAGTTTTTTCGATTGACGTTTGAAGTTTAGACTTTAGCGCGTACAGCTTGTTAGCATGTAGTGTGCACCGATTGGTGTCACCTCGTTAGTCAGTATGTGTTACAAATGTGCTGGTTGCCATCTCGTTAGTGGGAAGGTGTTTCGCCTGTGCTGGCCCAGGTGCTATTTAAGAGTGGCTGGCCTAGTATTCCAGTTGTCTTGAAAGATGTGGAGGGTCAACACCTTCAGTTGGAGCTTCCTATTTTGATTTGTAGAAAAACATTCCTTTGTGTGATTTTGTTTTGTTCCACCTTTTTGTTTTGCTTCCTGTCTTTGATGTCGGTGTGGGTTTCTCTTTTGTTTGCCTCTTCTTAGTGAAATTTAGTGGGTGTCTTTTAGGTTCCAGTTGTTGTTGCTGGTCAACTTTCAGTGGACACCCCCATGATTGTCTTTCAGAACCCTCCTTAAACCCCACCTGTTTAGTTTTGGTTGTTGTCAGTGACTCTTTGGTAGTTCCCCCTTCTGTTTGAGAGACAGGATTTAGTTTTCTTGCTGGGGAACGTAACGCAGTGTACAAACATAACATGATGAACAGGAATGACATTTACCTGTTAATAACCTATGGATTACTTGAAAAAAGACCCAACCGGTCATGAAAGTGATTTAAAAACCCAACTGATGGTTAAATTAACCCATGTTTGGGTAATCCAAGGGTGTGGCTTTCAGATAGTTATTTTTGGACCACCATTGAGAGTAAACATAATTCATGTTCATCATGTTAAGTTTGTACATTTCAAATTTCCTTCAATATTTTTTGCAAATTACACATTTACACATACAAAATGAATGACATATTATAAAAAAATTATAACAAAGTGGTAACTTTGCACTTAAAGGGATACTTTGGGGTTTTGGCAATGAGGCCCTTCATCTACTTTCCCATTCAGCAGATCTTATCCAGACCAACTAGGGTTAAGTGCCTTGCTCAAGGGCACATCGGCAGATGTTTCACTTAGTCCGCTTGGGGATTCGAACCAGCAACCTCTCAGTTACTGGCCCAATACTATTAACCACTAGGCTACCTGCCGCAGATGAACTTGTCGATACAATTTGTATGTCTCTGTGTCCAGTATGAAGGAAGTTAGAGGTAGCTTTGCAAGCCAATGCTAACTAGCATTTGTGCAATGACTGGAAGTCTATGGGTATCTGCTAGCATGCTAGAACATACACATAGACTTCCAGCAATTGCGCTAATCCTAGTTAGCATTGGCTCACGAAACTACCTCTGACTTCCTTCATTTTGGACACAGAGATATATAAATGGTACCCAGGAGTTCATCTCTGCCAAAAATAACTATCTGAATTCCCCGCCCCTACTAAGCTAAACCTCCAGTCTTCTGATCTGACCTGGTGGATCATAGCTCAGAAACCCAGCATCAGCACCTCATCTTAAAGAAAACAATGGGTTACTTGTGACCCAACTGGCTGGGTCTAAATAACCCACAATGTGTTCTGTCCAATATTTACCCAAATTGGGTTGTTTTTAACGTAGCATTTATTTTTTATTTTTTACAGTCAGTCAATCAGGATCAGTCTACCTCTCGGGTTAACAGTCAGTCAATCAGGATCAGTCTACCTCTCGGGTTAACAGTCAGTCAATCAGGATCAGTCTACCTCTCGGGTTAACAGTCAGTCAATCAGGATCAGTCTACCTCTAGGGTTAACAGTCAGTCAATCAGGATCAGTCTACCTCTAGGGTTAACAGTCAGTCAATCAGGATCAGTCTACCTCTAGGGTTAACAGTCAGTCAATCAGGATCAGTCTACCTCTAGGGTTAACAGTCAGTCAATCAGGATCAGTCTACCTCTAGGGTTAACAGTCAGTCAATCAGGATCAGTCTACCTCTAGGGTTAACAGTCAGTCAATCAGGATCAGTCTACCTCTAAGGTTAACAGTCAGTCAATCAGGATCAGTCTACCTCTAGTGTTAACAGTCAGTCAATCAGGATCAGTCTACCTCTAAGGTTAACAGTCAGTCAATCAAGATCAGTCTACCTCTAGGGTTAACAGTCAGTCAATCAGGATCAGTCTACCTCTAGGGTTAACAGTCAGTCAATCAGGATCAGTCTACCTCTAAGGTTAACAGTCAGTCAATCAGGATCAGTCTACCTCTAAGGTTAACAGTCAGTCAATCAGGATCAGTCTACCTCTAGGGTTAACAGTCAGTCAATCAGGATCAGTCTACCTCTAGGGTTAACAGTCAGTCAATCAGGATCAGTCTACCTCTAGGGTTAACAGTCAGTCAATCAGGATCAGTCTACCTCTAAGGTTAACAGTCAGTCAATCAGGATCAGTCTACCTCTAGTGTTAACAGTCAGTCAATCAGGATCAGTCTACCTCTAAGGTTAACAGTCAGTCAATCAGGATCAGTCTACCTCTAGGGTTAACAGTCAGTCAATCAGGATCAGTCTACCTCTAAGGTTAACAGTCAGTCAATCAGGATCAGTCTACCTCTAAGGTTAACAGTCAGTCAATCAGGATCAGTCTACCTCTGAGGTTAACAGTCAGTCAATCAGGATCAGTCTACTCTAGGGTTAACAGTCAGTCAATCAGGATCAGTCTACCTCTAGGGTTAACAGTCAGTCAATCAAGATCAGTCTACCTCTAAGGTTAACAGTCAGTCAATCAGGATCAGTCTACCTCTAGGGTTAACAGTCAGTCAATCAGGATCAGTCTACCTCTAAGGTTAACAGTCAGTCAATCAAGATCAGTCTACCTCTAAGGTTAACAGTCAGTCAATCAGGATCAGTCTACCTCTAAGGTTAACAGTCAGTCAATCAGGATCAGTCTACCTCTAAGTTTAACAGTCAGTCAATCAGGATCAGTCTACCTCTAGGGTTAACAGTCAGTCAATCAGGATCAGTCTACCTCTAGGGTTAACAGTCAGTCAATCAGGATCAGTCTACCTCTAGGGTTAACAGTCAGTCAATCAAGATCAGTCTACCTCTAGGGTTAACAGTCAGTCAATCAGGATCAGTCTACCTCTAGGGTTAACAGTCAGTCAATCAGGATCAGTCTACCTCTAGGGTTAACAGTCAGTCAATCAGGATCAGTCTACCTCTAGGGTTAACAGTCAGTCAATCAGGATCAGTCTACCTCTAAGGTTAACAGTCAGTCAATCAGGATCAGTCTACCTCTAGGGTTAACAGTCAGTCAATCAGGATCAGTCTACCTCTAGGGTTAACAGTCAGTCAATCAGGATCAGTCTACCTCTAATGTTAACAGTCAGTCAATCAGGATCAGTCTACCTCTAGGGTTAACAGTCAGTCAATCAGGTTCAGTCTACCTTTAGGGTTAACAGTCAGTCAATCAGGATCAGTCTACCTCTAGGGTTAACAGTCAGTCAATTCAGATCTGTACACCTCTGCTACTATTTATATTTATAGACATGTAAATAGAGAGATGAGGAGATTGGTTGATGCATTGAGTCCAGATTGTATGCATGAGGTTATAGTGGCTTCCAAAGGGATACTTTGATAAGCTAAATTTAACCTCTAGTTGCAGTTCTATTTTTTCTTTAACAAGGGAAAACCTAAATGCGATTGAGGAACATGATCAGTCTGACCTTTCATATGGAAAAAAATCTAACAGACAAAACCAAACTGAAAAAAATAACGTGCACATCCCAATTGGCACCTTATTCCCTAGATAGTGCCCTACCCTGGTCAAAAGCAGTGCACTATATTGGAAATAGCATTCCATTTGGGACGCCGCCATGACCGCTCACTAAGAATCTCATTTGTTAGGCTAAGCAATGGAATAGAGAAAGTCTATTCTGATCCAAACCTAGGGCTGTGGCAAGGCATGACATTTCTTCAGCCGGTGATTGCCAAGCAAATAACAGCCGGTCTCACGGTAATTTCCCATTAACTAACATAAACACATTTAGCATCTCCTGGCCCATGCACAGCCTACAAGCCCCTGATGATGACCTTTGGAACATCTACGTTTTAAAAAGTCTAATAAATCCATGTAATATAGACTACACCATCACAATAAATCCATGTAATATAGACTACACCATCACAATAAATCCATGTAATATAGCCTACACCATCACAATAAATCCATGTAATATAGCCTACACCTTCACAATAAATCCATGTAATATAGTCTACACCTTCACAATAAATCCATGTAATATAGCCTACACCATCACAATAAATCCATGTAATATAGCCTACACCATCACAATAAATCCATGTAATATAGCCAACACCATCACAATAAATCCATGTAATATAGCCTACACCATCACAATAAATCCATGTAATATAGCCTAGACCATCACAATAAATCCATGTAATATAGCCAACACCATCACAATAAATCCATGTAATATAGCCTAGACCATCACAATAAATCCATGTAATATAGCCTAGACCATCACAATAAATCCATGTAATATAGCCTACACCATCACAATAAATCCATGTAATATAGCCTAGACCATCACAATAAATCCATGTAATATAGCCTAGACCATCACAATAAATCCATGTAATATAGCCTAGACCATCACAATAAATCCATGTAATATAGCCTAGACCATCACAATAAATCCATGTAATATAGCCTAGACCATCACAATAAATCCATGTAATATAGCCTAGACCATCACAATAAATCCATGTAATATAGCCTACACCATCACAATAAATCCATGTAATATAGCCTAGACCATCACAATAAATCCATGTAATATAGCCTAGACCATCACAATAAATCCATGTAATATAGCCTAGACCATCACAATAAATCCATGTAATATAGCCTAGACCATCACAATAAATCCATGTAATATAGCCTAGACCATCACAATAAATTCATGAATTATTTTAGACATGACTAAAGAAACATGATATGAAGAAAATGTAGTCTATTTCAGAAGAACAGAATAACATATTCTGAGTTGTCCTCATGTTAGGCCCTGATCTGGCTATATGGCTGTGGGCTACACTAGTTAATTTAGCAGACAAGATTTGCTTAGAATTCCGTGGCATTATTTTATATTGTTTTATAGTATGAAGAATACAATTGAACATAGCTGAATAAAATAGAAAGGATATTTTAGAGTTATTTATGGAAATTGATTTATATCACGTGATCAGGTCTTTCTCCCTGACTGGAAGTGAGGACAGATACATCGGGAACGCAACTGAGCATGTCCTTATCGAATTCTGAGGTGCATTGTCATGTTTTGTCTTTGATCTTCATGTCTTGTCCCTGTGCTTCCCTCTGCTGGTCTTATTAGGTTCTTTCCCTCTTTCTCTCTCTCTCTCTCCTCCTCCCTCTCTCCCTCTCCCGCTCTCTCTCTCTATCGTTCCGTTCCTGCTCCCAGCTGTTTCTCATTCTCCTAACGACCTCATTTACTCTTTCACACCTGTCCCCTATTTTGCCCTCTGATTAGAGTCCCTATTTCTCCCTCTGTTTTCCGCTTCTGTCCTGGTCGGATTCTTGTTTGATGTTTGCTGTTCCTGTGTCCTTGTTCCGCCCTGTCGTGTTTTTGCCTTCTTCAGATGCTGCGTGTGAGCAGGTGTCTATGTCAGCTACGGCCTGTGCCTTCCTGAAGCGACCTGCAGTCTGTGGTCGCGTCTCCTGTCGTTCCTCTCTACTGACGAGAGGATTTCAGTTTCCTGTTTTGGATTTACCTTTGATATATCCAGGAGAATCATTGTTTGTTTGATACTGGAATAAAGACTCTGTTACTATTACGTCGCTTTTGGGTCCTCATTCATCAGCATAACATGCATACTGAAGCTTTTCGTCAGCCAACAAGATGAGTAGGCTTAACAAACAGCAAAAGCACTAGTCTATGTCAATCTACTATCCCCCATAGTACACAAGTTGACCTATTCTATTCTGTGTGAGAAATAAATATTCCAAACAAAGTCTGGGACAGTTGTGGGATGCGATAGATCCCAAATTAATACAACCACTAGCATCAAAATATTTTTTTTACACAATGTGGCTGACGCAACAGATCAGAACGTTTAACTTCAAATGTTGATAAACTATCAGGCTATTTCTTCACATTGTAAGTGCAGCAATGCATACATGGTAGTAGGCTATAAGCATGAAAGTTCCACAATGCAATCAATTAGTGGGAAAACACTGTTCTCAAAAGTGACCGCAAATGTGATTATTCATGTAATGGTTTTTTATAAAGGTGCATTTTTACGGTGAAAATGATCTTCCCCAAACTTGAAACTCACGCGCTGCTTATGTATGTCAGTTAGGCTCTACACCTGTTGTAAAGCGGATTGATGTGCTTAATTTTAACTTCTTATGGCTGCAGGGGCAGTATTGAGTAGCTTGGATGAAAGGTGCACAGAGGTGCCCAGAGTAAACGGCCTGCTCCTCAGTCATAGTTGCTAATATATGCATATTATTATTAGTATTGGATAGAAAACACTCTGAAGTTCCTAAAACTGTTTGAATTATGTCTGTGAGTATAACAGAACTCATATGGCAGGAAAAAACCTGATAAGAAATCCAACCAGGAAGTGAGAAATCTGAGGTTGGTCGATTTTCAACTCATCGCCTATTGAAAACACAGTAGGATATGGATCTGTTTGCACTTCCTACGGCTTCCACTAGATGTCAACAGTCTGTAGAACCTTGAATTAAGCTTCTACTGTGACGTGGGGCTGAATGAGAGGGGAATGAATCAGTGGTCTGGCAGAGAGCCAGGTCCTGGTCATGCGCATTCCACATGATATCGCCTTGCGTTCCATTACTTCTATAGACACAAAGGAATTCTCCGGTTGGAACGTTATTGAATATTTATGATAACAACATCCTAAAGATTGATTCTATACTTAGTTTAACAAGTTTATTCGACCTGTAATATAACTTTTTGAAGTTTTCGTCTGACGTTCGGCTGGACCTGCACAAGCGTTTTGGATTTGTGTACTAAACGCGCTAACAAAAGTAACTATTTGGACATAAATGATGGACATTACCGAACAAAACAAACATTTCTTGTGGAAGTGGGAGTCCTGGGAGTGCATTCCGACGAAGATCAGCAAAGGTAAGTGAAGATTTATAATGCTTTTTATGAGTTTTGTTGACTGCACAATTTGGCGGGTAACTGTATGGCTTCCTCTTGTGGCTGAACGCTGTTCTCAGATTATTGAATATTGTGCTTTTGCCGTAAATATTTTTGAAATCTGACACAGCGGTTGCATTAAGAACAAGTGTATCTTTAATTCTATGTAAAACATGTATCTTTCATCAAAGTTTATGATGAGTATTTATGTTATTTGACGTGGCTCTCTGCAATTTCTCTGGATATTTTGGAGGCATTTCTGAACATGGCGCCAATGTAAACTGAGGTTTTTGGATATAAATATGAACTTAATCGAACAAAACATATATGTATTGTGTAACATGAAGTCCTATGAGTGTCATCTGATGAAGATCATCAAAGGTTAGTGATTCATTTTATCTCTATTTCTGCTTTTTGTGACTCCTGTCTTTGGCTGGAAAAAGAGCTGTGTTTTTCTGTGATTTTGCAGTGACCTCACATAATCGTTTGTGGTGCTTTCGCTGTAAAGCCTATTTGAAATCGGACACTTTGGTGGGATTAACAACAAGATTACCTTTAAAATGGTATAAAATACATGTATGTTTGAGGAATTTTAATTATGAGATTTCTGTTTTTTGAATTTGGCGCCCTGCACTTTCACTGGCTGTTGTCATATCATCCCGTTAACGGGATTGCAGCCATAAGACATTTTAAGAAGTTATTTGGTTTGTGATACAAACCTTATCAATACATATAGGCTTATGGGCTAGTGCAAGCACTATTTCTAGCCTTACTGCACACAAACTGGCCATAATTCACAAGTGATAATATTTAATTCACAATTGATAGGCTAATTTTGTCACCCATCAGACTATTCTTGATTTAATATTATCTTTCCATATACTAAATAATATACAGTACCAGTATGGACACATCTACTCATTCAAAGGTTTTTCTTTATTTGTATTATTTTCTACATTGTAGAATAACAGTGAAGACATCAAAACTATGAAATAACACATATGGAAGAGTGTGCAAAGCTGTCATCAAGGCAAAGGGTGGCTACTTTGAAGAATCTCAAATAAAAAATATATTTTGATTTGTTTAACACTTTTTGGTGTTATTATGTGTTATTTCATAGTTTTGATGTCTTCACTGTTATTCTACAATGTGTAAAATAGTAAAAAATTAAGAAAAAGCCTTGAATGAGTAGGTGTGTCCAAACTTTTGACTGGTAGTGTATGTGTGACATTTTTATTTATTTACAATGGACCGTTATCATGCACCTGTCTCGAAACAGGGGCAGGGGGAAAAAATACATGTCATCTATGCACTTAAATAGCGAATGGAGGATGCTTTTCCGGTGGTTCATTTTCATGCCAGAAATGTGCTTAATATTAGGAACGTTGAGAAATAAATATATAGTAGGCCTATAGAAAGCAGATGGGAACCTCCTCTTTTTAATAGAGGCCATTTCTCACGAAAGTGCATAACCTATAGAAATGTTGCGCAACAAGCTCATGGGCTCTCATGAAGTGTTTGATTAGATTTTCAATTACATTTGCATTGATGTCAGAGTGATTAGATGGACAATAGAGTGCTGAGTACCAGGCAGTTAGCAAGTTTGGTAGGCTACTAATGACCATCAGCAGCATCAGCGCTTGGAGAAGTCTCATTACCGTTACTTATTGGTCACGTGAAATTTGGCTGTCATCATGACTCGTGACCGCCGGTGTGACGGTAATATGGTCACCGTAACAGCCCTATCTAAGCCTGCTTTTTCTTTTTTTCTTTCTCTGTAATGTTTTGTTTTTAGAACCGGGTAAGCCTCAAAAAAGAGCGTGTGTTGTGTTGTCTTGAATTTCACCAAGCGTAGGGAGGAAGAGCTGGTGGACAGAATAGAAGAAGGAGATATACAAAACAATGCAAAAACCCAGGGACCGTGCAGAAACGCAGGGACCGTGCAGAAACGCAGGGACCGTGCAGAAACTCAGGGACCGTGCAGACACCCAGGGACCGTGCAGACACCCAGGGACCGTGCAGACACCCAGGGACCGTGCAGACGCCCAGGGACCGTGCAGACACCCAGGGACCGTGCAGAAACTAAGGGGCCGTGCAGACACCCAGGGACCGTGCAGACACCCAGGGACCGTGCAGAAACCCAGGGAATGTGCAGACACCCAGGGACCGTGCAGAAACCCAGGGACCGTGCAGAAACGCAGGGACCGTGCAGAAACCCAGGGACCATGCAGACACCCAGGGACCATGCAGACACCCAGGGACCGTCCAGACACCCAGGGGACGTGCAGACACCCAGGGACCGTGCAGACACCCAGGGACCGTGCAGAAACCCAGGGACCGTGCAGACACCCAGGGACCGTGCAGAAACCCAGGGAATGTGCAGACACCCAGGGACCGTGCAGAAACCCAGGGGACGTGCAGACACCCAGGGACCGTGCAGACACCCAGGGACCGTGCAGAAACCCAGGGACCGTGCAGACACCCAGGGACCGTGCAGAAACCCAGGGACCGTGCAGACACCCAGGGGACGTGCAGAAACTAAGGGACCGTGCAGACACCCAGGTTCGTGCAGAAACCCAGGGACCGTGCAGACACCCAGGGACCGTGCAGACACCCAGGGACCGTGCAGAAACCCAGGGACCGTGCAGACACCCAGGGACCGTGCAGAAACCCAGGGACCATGCAGACACCCAGGGGACGTGCAGAAACTAAGGGGCCGTGCAGAAACGCAGGGGACGTGCCAACAACGTTCTGCTCTCTTGTCCTCTAATGACTTTAAGACTTTCCTATTCTTACACACATGCATGCACTCACAAACACACACCATTCTTACTAAAACACTCATCCAGTTGGTTTGTCTCTGGAATGTTAAACTGCAGGGATAAATTCACACTAAATCCTGGATTTACGACTGAAACCCTCCACAGCATACAGTAGACCTACAGTCTACAGTACAGCCTACTGTACAGTGGACCTACAGCCGACCTATAGTCTAAACAAAGATCTTGTTGCCAGAACCTGGAAGAGAGAAAAACAGTGAGGGTGTTCTAAAACAAAACCAAAAAGCTCCATGCCGACGACACAACAATCATTTACTTCCTTTATCTCCTCTCATCCACTCACAAAGTGAGTGAAAAGACCCGACACGAGGTAGTCTGTAGCTCAGTAAGTAGAATGTGGCTCTTGCAAAGCCAGGATAGTGTGTTCAATTCCCCGTGCCCCCAAAAAGTTTGGCAAAACATGACTTTAAGTCACTCTGGATTAAAGTGTCTGCTAAATTCTATATCTTACGACCTTTAACCCCATAATAACATACAAGCAAAACACAATCCTGCTCCACAGGCTTTCCCCTGTTTACTGTTTGTAAAATGCTATATTTGATGGGGAGAAATATATTCTGTCCGTTCAAATAGTAACCATGCATTCTATTTGCTAATGGATATCTGCACAGATTTTTGCAAAGATTGCAAATGCTATAATGACAGCCTACGGTGCATATCCCCTTGAACTAGGTGTTATCTTATACACACTATTTATCAGGAACCAAGTTAAGATCCAAGTGCAGACCGTGTGAAGTAACAATGTTTATTATAAACACCAGAATCATGCAAACGACAGGTCAAGGCAGGCAGGCTCAGGGTCTGGGTAGACAGAGGTCAATAATCCAGAGGTGGGTCAAAGGTGCAGGACGGCAGGCAGGCTCAGGGTCTGGGATGGGCAGAATGGTTAGGCGGGCGGGTACAAGGTCAGGACAGGCAAGGGTAAAAAAAAACAGGAGGATGAGAAAAGAGAGGCAGGGAAAAAAACAGGAGCTGACAAACAACGAACTGGACACAGACAAACAGAGAACACAGGTATAAATACACAGGGGATAATGGGGAAGATGGGCGACACCTGGAGTGGGGTGGAGACAAGCACAAAGACAGGTGAAACAGATCAGGGCGTGACAATATTGACATGTTTTAATGTACACACATGTTTACATTTCCGTCTGTAAGTACACCCACGATGCTCTTTACCTAGTTACTAACAATGACACTGCACAGAAACATCACCGGGTCATTCAATGTGACCACGGACCTTCTTATGGTTACTGACCCAGGGACCGTGTGTTGATCAAAGGAGAAGGCTCCAGTCCAGGAATACATGACAAAATCATAGTGCTACAAGTGTCACACACAAGTGTGTGCGTGTGCGTACGTGCATGTGCGTATATGTGTGTGTGTGTGTGTGTGTGTGTGTGTGTGCGTGTGTGTGTGTGTGTGTGTGTGTGTGTGTGTGTGTGTGTGTGTGTGTGTGTGTGTGTGTGTGTGTGTGTGTGTGTGTGTGTGTGTGTGTGTGTGTGTGTAATCCACCTCTGTTAAATTACCCCTAAGGTCAATTTCTGACACCACCAGACAGTTAAAACCAGAGGGCCAAAGTCTTAGAAGGCTTTTGATTCTGGAGCACATAGATGAAGCTTTACATGGATCAGTCACCAGTATCAGATAGATGACACATACCGGCCTGGTAAAACCACTGTGAAGGTCAACAAAGACAGAGGCCATTGGACACAACAACAACACAATATTAACGATGCATTTAAATAACTCAAGCCCATAGCAACACAGCACAGCATTTCTCAGGTCTATTTTCTCTTTACGAATGCCCATGGGAGTGTCTGATCATTCTACACCTGTGTGAATGTTGGTCAATGTCCCATGCCTGGTTTAATACACAACGGTGAGGTAAATCGAAATGGATGAAGATCATGTGATAGACAGTGTGTGATATACAATGAAGTGGTGGGCCCTCTAAAAAGAAACATCACTCGGGCAGAAGAGGTTTAGCGCTGACATGCAAATTCAACATTTTCTGTATACTAAAGGACTAAACGAAATACGAAAATTACATTTCATTTACAAGGTTAGTGTTAGGGTTAGGTTTAATGTTATGGTTAGGTTAGGGTTATTCGTGTACAGTATATCACAATACCAGTTCACAGCTCACTTGACTTTTCCTTAGTCAAGAGAGGGAAGCAGTGGTGGAAAAAGTACCCAGTCGTCATACTTGATTAAAAGTAAAGATGCCTTAATAGAAAATGACTCAAGTAACAGTGAATGTCACCCAGTAAAATACTACTTGAGTAAAAGTAAAGATGCCTTAATAGAAAATGACTCAAGTAACAGTGAATGTCACCCAGTAAAATACTACTTGAGTAAAAGTCTAAAAGTATTTGGTTTTAAAATTTACTTCTGTATCAAAAGTAAATGGAATTGCTACAATAATTTCTACCTCCTTATATTAAGCAAACCAGACGGCACCATTTTCTTGTTTTTTAAAATTATTTATAGATAGCCAGGGGTACACTGCAACACTCAGACATAATTTACAGATAGCCAGGGGCACACTCCAACACTCAGACATCATTTACAGATAGCCAGGGGTACACTCCAACACTCAGACATCATGTACAGACAGCCAGGGGAACACTCCAACACTCAGACATCATTTGCAGATAGCCAGGGGCACACTCCAACATCATTTACAGATAGCCAGGGACACACTCCAACACTCAGACATCATTTACAGATAGCCAGGGGCACACTCCAACACTCAGATATGGGGACAGTTGTATAATATATTGGAGGATGGGGGGACAGTTGTATAATATATTGGAGGATGGAGGGGACAGTTGTATAATATATTGGAGGATAGGGGGACAGTTGTATAATATATTGGAGGATGGGGGACAGTTGTATAATATATTGGAGGATAGGGGGACAGTTGTATAATATATTGGAGGATGGGGGGACAGTTGTATAATATATTGGAGGATGGAGGGGACAGTTGTATAATATATTGGAGGATAGGGGTACAGTTGTATAATATATTGGAGGATGGGGGGACAGTTGTATAATATATTGGAGGATGGAGGGGACAGTTGTATAATATATTGGAGGATAGGGGGACAGTTGTATAATATATTGGAGGATGGGGGGACAGTTGTATAATATATTGGAGGATGGGGGGACAGTTGTATAATATATTGGAGGATGGGGGGACAGTTGTATAATATATTGGAGGATGGGGGGACAGTTGTATAATATATTGGAGGATAGGGGGACAGTTGTATAATATATTGGACGATGGGGGGACAGTTGTATAATATATTGGAGGATGGGGGGACAGTTGTATAATATATTGGAGGATAGGGGGACAGTTGTATAATATATTGGAGGACGGGGGACAGTTGTATAATATATTGGAGGATGGGGGACAGTTGTATAATATATTGGAGGATGGGGGGACAGTTGTATAATATATTGGAGGATGGGGGGACAGTTGTATAATATATTGGAGGATGGGGGGACAGTTGTATAATATATTGGAGGATGGGGGGACAGTTGTATAATATATTGGAGGATGGGGGGACAGTTGTATAATATATTGGACGATGGGGGGACAGTTGTATAATATATTGGAGGATAGGGGGACAGTTGTATAATATATTGGAGGATGGGGGGACAGTTGTATAATATATTGGAGGATGGGGGGACAGTTGTATAATATATTGGAGGATAGGGGGACAGTTGTATAATATATTGGAGGATGGAGGGGACAGTTGTATAATATATTGGAGGATAGGGGGACAGTTGTATAATATATTGGAGGATGGGGGGACAGTTGTATAATATATTGTAGGATGGGGGGGACAGTTGTATAATATATTGGAGGATAGGGGGACAGTTGTATAATATATTGGAGGATGGGGGGGCAGTTGTATAATATATTGGAGGATGGGGGGACAGTTGTATAATATATTGGAGGATGGGGGGACAGTTGTATAATATATTGGAGGACGGTGGGACAGTTGTATAATATATTGGAGGATGGGGGAACAGTTGTATAATATATTGGAGGATAGGGGGACAGTTGTATAATATATTGGAGGATGGAGGGGACAGTTGTATAATATATTGGAGGATGGGGGGACAGTTGTATAATATATTGGAGGATGGGGGGACAGTTGTATAATATATTGGAGGATGGGGACAGTTGTATAATATATTGGAGGATGGGGGGACAGTTGTATAATATATTGGAGGATGGGGGGACAGTTTTATAATATATTGGAGGACGGGGGGACAGTTGTATAATATGTTGGAGGATGGGGGGACAAATGTATAATATGTTGGAGGATGGGTGGACAGTTGTATAATATATTGGAGGATGGGGACAGTTGTATAATATATTGGAGGATGGGGGGACAGTTGTATAATATATTGGAGGATGGGGGGACAGTTGTATAAGATATTGGAGGATGGGGGACAGTTGTATAATATATTGGAGGATGGGGACAGTTGTATAATATATTGGAGGATGGGGGGACAGTTGTATAATATATTGGAGGATGGGGGGACAGTTGTATAATATATTGGAGGACGGGGGGACAGTTGTATAATATGTTGGAGGATGGGGGGACAGTTGTATAATATATTGGAGGATGGGGGGACAGTTGTATAATATATTGGAGGATGGGGGGACAGTTGTATAATATATTGGACGATGGGGGGACAGTTGTATAATATATTGGAGGATAGGGGGACAGTTGTATAATATATTGGAGGATGGGGGGACAGTTGTATAATATATTGGAGGATGGGGGGACAGTTGTATAATATATTGGAGGATAGGGGGACAGTTGTATAATATATTGGAGGATGGAGGGGACAGTTGTATAATATATTGGAGGAAGGTGGGACAGTTGTATAATATATTGGAGGATGGGGGGACAGTTGTGTAATATATTGGAGGATGGGGGGGCAGTTGTATAATATATTGGAGGATGGAGGGGACAGTTGTATAATATATTGGAGGATAGGGGGACAGTTGTATAATATATTGGAGGATGGGGGGACAGTTGTATAATATATTGGAGGATGGGGGAACAGTTGTATAATATATTGGAGGATAGGGGGACAGTTGTATAATATATTGGAGGATGGAGGGGACAGTTGTATAATATATTGGAGGATGGGGGGACAGTTGTATAATATATTGGAGGATGGGGGGACAGTTGTATAATATATTGGAGGATGGGGACAGTTGTATAATATATTGGAGGATGGGGGGACAGTTGTATAATATATTGGAGGATGGGGGGACAGTTTTATAATATATTGGAGGACGGGGGGACAGTTGTATAATATGTTGGAGGATGGGGGGACAAATGTATAATATGTTGGAGGATGGGTGGACAGTTGTATAATATATTGGAGGATGGGGACAGTTGTATAATATATTGGAGGATGGGGGGACAGTTGTATAATATATTGGAGGATGGGGGGACAGTTGTATAAGATATTGGAGGATGGGGGACAGTTGTATAATATATTGGAGGATGGGGACAGTTGTATAATATATTGGAGGATGGGGGGACAGTTGTATAATATATTGGAGGATGGGGGGACAGTTGTATAATATATTGGAGGACGGGGGGACAGTTGTATAATATGTTGGAGGATGGGGGGACAGTTGTATAATATATTGGAGGATAGGGGGACAGTTGTATAATATATTTGAGGATAGGGGGACAGTTGTATAATATATTGGAGGATGGTGGGGGACAGTTGTATAATATATTGGAGGATGGGGGGACAGTTGTATAATATATTGGAGGATGGGGGGACAGTTGTATAATATATTGGAGGATGGGGGGACAGTTGTATAATATATTGGAGGATAGGGGGACAGTTGTATAATATATTGAAGGATAATGGGACAGTTGTATATTACGTATGTTGGAGGACGATGGGGGGACAGTTGTATAATATATTGGAGGATGGGGGGACAGTTGTATAATATATTAGAGGACGGTGGGGAGGCAGTTGTATAATATTTTGGAGGATGGGGGGACAGTTGTATAATATATTGGAGGACGGTGGGACAGTTGTATAATATATTGGAGGATGGGGGGACAGTTGTATAATATATTGGAGGATGGGGGGACAGTTGTATAATATATTGGAGGATGGGGGGGCAGTTGTATAATATATTGGAGGATGGGGGGACAGTTGTATAATATATTGGAGGATGGGGGGACAGTTGTATAATATATTGGAGGATGGGGGGACAGTTGTATAATATATTGGAGGATGGGGGGACAGTTGTATAATATATTGGAGGATAGGGGGACAGTTGTATAAGATATTGGAGGATGGAGGGGACAGTTGTATAATATATTGGAGGAAGGTGGGACAGTTGTATAATATATTGGAGGATGGGGGGACAGTTGTGTAATATATTGGAGGATGGGGGGGCAGTTGTATAATATATTGGAGGATGGAGGGGACAGTTGTATAATATATTGGAGGATAGGGGGACAGTTGTATAATATATTGGAGGATGGGGGGACAGTTGTATAATATATTGGAGGATGGGGGAACAGTTGTATAATATATTGGAGGATAGGGGGACAGTTGTATAATATATTGGAGGATGGAGGGGACAGTTGTATAATATATTGGAGGATGGGGGGACAGTTGTATAATATATTGGAGGATGGGGGGACAGTTGTATAATATATTGGAGGATGGGGACAGTTGTATAATATATTGGAGGATGGGGGGACAGTTGTATAATATATTGGAGGATGGGGGGACAGTTTTATAATATATTGGAGGACGGGGGGACAGTTGTATAATATGTTGGAGGATGGGGGGACAAATGTATAATATGTTGGAGGATGGGTGGACAGTTGTATAATATATTGGAGGATGGGGACAGTTGTATAATATATTGGAGGATGGGGGGACAGTTGTATAATATATTGGAGGATGGGGGGACAGTTGTATAAGATATTGGAGGATGGGGGACAGTTGTATAATATATTGGAGGATGGGGACAGTTGTATAATATATTGGAGGATGGGGGGACAGTTGTATAATATATTGGAGGATGGGGGGACAGTTGTATAATATATTGGAGGACGGGGGGACAGTTGTATAATATGTTGGAGGATGGGGGGACAGTTGTATAATATATTGGAGGATAGGGGGACAGTTGTATAATATATTTGAGGATAGGGGGACAGTTGTATAATATATTGGAGGATGGTGGGGGACAGTTGTATAATATATTGGAGGATGGGGGGACAGTTGTATAATATATTGGAGGATGGGGGGACAGTTGTATAATATATTGGAGGATGGGGGGACAGTTGTATAATATATTGGAGGATAGGGGGACAGTTGTATAATATATTGAAGGATAATGGGACAGTTGTATATTACGTATGTTGGAGGACGATGGGGGGACAGTTGTATAATATATTGGAGGATGGGGGGACAGTTGTATAATATATTAGAGGACGGTGGGGAGGCAGTTGTATAATATATTGGAGGATGGGGGGACAGTTGTATAATATATTGGAGGACGGTGGGACAGTTGTATAATATATTGGAGGATGGGGGACAGTTGTATAATATATTGGAGGATGGGGGGACAGTTGTATAATATATTGGAGGATGGGGGGGCAGTTGTATAATATATTGGAGGATGGGGGGACAGTTGTATAATATATTGGAGGATGGGGGGACAGTTGTATAATATATTGGAGGATGGGGGGACAGTTGTATAATATATTGGAGGATGGGGGGACAGTTGTATAATATATTGGAGGAAGGGGGGACAGTTGTATAATATATTGGAGGATGGAGGGACAGTTGTATAATATATTGGAGGATAGGGGGACAGTTGTATAATATATTGGAGGATGGGGGGACAGTTGTATAATATATTGGAGGATGGGGGGACAGTTGTATAATATATTGGAGGATGGGGGGACAGTTGTATAATATATTGGAGGATGGGGACAGTTGTATAATATATTGGAGGATGGGGGGACAGTTGTATAATATATTGGAGGATGGGGGAACAGTTGTATAATATATTGGAGGATGGGGGAACAGTTGTATAATATATTGGAGGACGGTGGGACAGTTGTATAATATATTGGAGGATGGGGGACAGTTGTATAATATATTGGAGGATAGGGGGACAGTTGTATAATATATTGGAGGATGGAGGGGACAGTTGTATAATATATTGGAGGATGGGGGGACAGTTGTATAATATATTGGAGGATGGAGGGGACAGTTGTATAATATATTGGAGGACGGTGGGGAGGCAGTTGTATAATATATTGGAGGATAGGGGGACAGTTGTATAATATATTGGAGGACGGTGGGACAGTTGGATAATATATTGGAGGATGGGGGGACAGTTGTATAATATATTAGAGGACGGTGGGGAGGCAGTTGTATAATATATTGGAGGATGGGGGGACAGTTGTATAATATATTGGAGGATGGGGACAGTTGTATAATATATTGGAGGATGGGGACAGTTGTATAATATATTGGAGGATGGGGGGACAGTTGTATAATATATTGGAGGATGGGGGGACAGTTGTATAATATATTGGAGGATGGGGACAGTTGTATAATATATTGGAGGATGGGGGGACAGTTGTATAATATATTGGAGGATAGGGGGACAGTTGTATAATATATTGGAGGATAGGGGGACAGTTGTATAATATATTGGAGGATGGGGGGCAGTTGTATAATATATTGGAGGATAGGGGGACAGTTGTATAATATATTGGAGGATGGGGGGGAGGCAGTTGTATAATATATTGGAGGATGGGGGGACAGTTGTATAATATATTGGAGGATGGGGGGCAGTTGTATAATATATTGGAGGATGGGGGACAGTTGTATAATATATTGGAGGATGGGGGGACAGTTGTATAATATATTGGAGGATGGGGGGGACAGTTGTATAATATATTGGAGGATGGGGGGGAGGCAGTTGTATAATATATTGGAGGATGGGGGGACAGTTGTATAATATATTGGAGGATGGGGGGCAGTTGTATAATATATTGGAGGATGGGGGACAGTTGTATAATATATTGGAGGATAGGGGGACAGTTGTATAATATATTGGAGGATGGTGGGCAGTTGTATAATATATTGGAGGATGGGGGGCAGTTGTATAATATATTGGAGGATGGGGGACAGTTGTATAATATATTGGAGGATGGGGGGACAGTTGTATAATATATTGGAGGATGGGGGGGACAGTTGTATAATATATTGGAGGATGGGGGGGGAGGCAGTTGTATAATATATTGGAGGATGGGGGGACAGTTGTATAATATATTGGAGGATGGGGGGCAGTTGTATAATATATTGGAGGATGGGGGACAGTTGTATAATATATTGGAGGATGGGGGGACAGTTGTATAATATAATGGAGGATGGGGGGACAGTTGTATAATATATTGGAGGATGGGGACAGTTGTATAATATATTGGAGGATGGGGGGACAGTTGTATAATATATTGGAGGATGGGGGGACAGTTGTATAATATATTGGAGGATGGGGACAGTTGTATAATATATTGGAGGATGGGGGGACAGTTGTATAATATATTGGAGGATGGGGGGACAGTTGTATAATATATTGGAGGACGGGGGGACAGTTGTATAATATATTGGAGGATGGGGGACAGTTGTATAATATATTGGAGGATGGGGGGACAGTTGTATAATATATTGGAGGATGGGGGGACAGTTGTATAATATATTGGAGGATGGGGGGACAGTTGTATAATATATTGGAGGATGGGGGGACAGTTGTATAATATATTGGAGGATGGGGGGACAGTTGTATAATATATTGGAGGATGGGGGGACAGTTGTATAATATATTGGAGGATGGGGGGACAGTTGTATAATATATTGGAGGATGGAGGGACAGTTGTATAATATATTGGAGGATAGGGGGACAGTTGTATAATATATTGGAGGATGGGGGGACAGTTGTATAATATATTGGAGGATGGGGGGACAGTTGTATAATATATTGGAGGATGGGGGGACAGTTGTATAATATATTGGAGGATGGGGGACAGTTGTATAATATATTGGAGGATAGGGGGACAGTTGTATAATATATTGGAGGATGGAGGGGACAGTTGTATAATATATTGGAGGATGGGGGGACAGTTGTATAATATATTGGAGGATAGGTGGGACAGTTGTATAATATATTGGAGGATGGGGGACAGTTGTATAATATATTGGAGGATGGGGGGACAGTTGTATAATATATTGGAGGATGGAGGGGACAGTTGTATAATATATTGGAGGATAGGGGGACAGTTGTATAATATATTGGAGGATGGGGGGACAGTTGTATAATATATTGGAGGATAGGGGGACAGTTGTATAATATATTGGAGGATGGGGGTGAGGCAGTTGTATAATATATTGGAGGATGGGGGGACAGTTGTATAATATATTGGAGGATGGGGGGCAGTTGTATAATATATTGGAGGATGGGGGAACAGTTGTATAATATATTGGAGGATGGGGGGACAGTTGTATAATATATTGGAGGATGGGGGGGACAGTTGTATAATATATTGGAGGATGGGGGAGGCAGTTGTATAATATATTGGAGGATGGGGGGACAGTTGTATAATATATTGGAGGATAGGGGGACAGTTGTATAATATATTGGAGGACGGTGGGACAGTTGGATAATATATTGGAGGATGGGGGGACAGTTGTATAATATATTAGAGGACGGTGGGGAGGCAGTTGTATAATATATTGGAGGATGGGGGGACAGTTGTATAATATATTGGAGGACGGTGGGACAGTTGTATAATATATTGGAGGACGGTGGGGAGGCAGTTGTATAATATATTGGAGGATGGGGGGACAGTTGTATAATATATTGGAGGATGGGGGACAGTTGTATAATATATTGGAGGATAGGGGGACAGTTGTATAATATATTGGAGGATGGAGGGGACAGTTGTATAATATATTGGAGGATGGGGGGACAGTTGTATAATATATTGGAGGATAGGGGGACAGTTGTATAATATATTGGAGGATGGGGGACAGTTGTATAATATATTGGAGGATGGGGGGACAGTTGTATAATATATTGGAGGATGGAGGGGACAGTTGTATAATATATTGGAGGATAGGGGGACAGCTGTATAATATATTGGAGGATGGGGGGCAGTTGTATAATATATTGGAGGATAGGGGGACAGTTGTATAATATATTGGAGGATGGGGGGGAGGCAGTTGTATAATATATTGGAGGATGGGGGGACAGTTGTATAATATATTGGAGGATGGGGGGCAGTTGTATAATATATTGGAGGATGGGGGACAGTTGTATAATATATTGGAGGATGGGGGGACAGTTGTATAATATATTGGAGGATGGGGGGGACAGTTGTATAATATATTGGAGGATGGGGGGACAGTTGTATAATATATTGGAGGATGGGGGGCAGTTGTATAATATATTGGAGGATGGGGGACAGTTGTATAATATATTGTAGGATAGGGGGACAGTTGTATAATATATTGGAGGATAGGGGGACAGTTGTATAATATATTGGAGGATGGTGGGCAGTTGTATAATATATTGGAGGATGGGGGGACAGTTGTATAATATATTGGAGGATGGTGGGCAGTTGTATAATATATTGGAGGATAGGGGGACAGTTGTATAATATATTGGAGGATGGGGGGACAGTTGTATAATATACTGGAGGATGGGGGGACAGTTGTATAATATATTGGAGGATGGGGGACAGTTGTATAATATATTAGAGGACGGTGGGGAGGCAGTTGTATAATATATTGGAGGATAGGGGGACAGTTGTATAATATACTGGAGGATGGTGGGACAGTTGTATAATATATTGGAGGATGGGGGGACAGTTGTATAATATATTGGAGGATGGGGGGACAGTTGTATAATATACTGGAGGATGGGGGGACAGTTGTATAATATATTGGAGGATGGGGGGACAGTTGTATAATATATTGGAGGATGGGGACAGTTGTATAATATATTGGAGGATGGGGACAGTTGTATAATATATTGGAGGATGGGGGGACAGTTGTATAATATATTGGAGGATGGGGGGACAGTTGTATAATATATTGGAGGACGGGGGGACAGTTGTATAATATGTTGGAGGATGGGGGGACAGTTGTATAATATATTGGAGGATGGGGGACAGTTGTATAATATATTGGAGGATAGGGGGACAGTTGTATAATATATTGGAGGATGGTAGGGGACAGTTGTATAATATATTGGAGGATGGGGGGACAGTTGTATAATATATTGGAAGATGGGGGGACAGTTGTATAATATATTGGAGGATGGGGGGACAGTTGTATAATATATTGGAGGATAGGGGGACAGTTGTATAATATATTGGAGGATAATGGGACAGTTGTATATTACGTATGTTGGAGGACGATGGGGGGACAGTTGTATAATATATTGGAGGATGGGGGGACAGTTGTATAATATATTGGAGGATAGGGGGACAGTTGTATAATATATTGGAGGATGGTGGGCAGTTGTATAATATATTGGAGGATGGGGGGACAGTTGTATAATATATTGGAGGATGGTGGGCAGTTGTATAATATATTGGAGGATGGGGGACAGTTGTATAATATATTGGAGGATAGGGGGACAGTTGTATAATATATTGGAGGATGGGGGGACAGTTGTATAATATATTGGAGGATGGTGGGCAGTTGTATAATATATTGGAGGATAGGGGGACAGTTGTATAATATATTGGAGGATAGGGGGATAGTTGTATAATATATTGGAGGATGGGGGGGACAGTTGTATAATATATTGGAGGATGGGGGGACAGTTGTATAATATATTGGAGGATGGGGGGACAGTTGTATAATATATTGGAGGATGGAGGGGACAGTTGTATAATATATTGGAGGATGGGGACAGTTGTATAATATATTGGAGGATGGGGGGACAGTTGTATAATATATTGGAGGATGGGGGGCAGTTGTATAATATATTGGAGGATGGTGGGGGACAGTTGTATAATATATTGGAGGATGGGGACAGTTGTATAATATATTGGAGGATGGGGGGACAGTTGTATAATATATTGGAGGATGGGGACAGTTGTATAATATATTGGAGGATGGGGGGACAGTTGTATAATATATTGGAGGATGGGGGGACAGTTGTATAATATATTGGAGGACGGGGGGACAGTTGTATAATATGTTGGAGGATGGGGGGACAGTTGTATAATATATTGGAGGATGGGGGACAGTTGTATAATATATTGGAGGATAGGGGGACAGTTGTATAATATATTGGAGGATGGTGGGGGACAGTTGTATAATATATTGGATGATGGGGGGACAGTTGTATAATATATTGGAGGATGGGGGGACAGTTGTATAATATATTGGAGGATGGGGGGACAGTTGTATAATATATTGGAGGATAGGGGGACAGTTGTATAATATATTGGAGGATAATGGGACAGTTGTATATTACGTATGTTGGAGGACGATGGGGGGACAGTTGTATAATATATTGGAGGATGGGGGGACAGTTGTATAATATATTAGAGGACGGTGGGGAGGCAGTTGTATAATATATTGGAGGACGGTGGGACAGTTGTATAATATATTGGAGGACGGTGGGGAGGCAGTTGTATAATATATTGGAGGACGGTGGGGAGGCAGTTGTATAATATATTGGAGGATGGGGGGACAGTTGTATAATATATTGGAGGATGGGGGGGCAGTTGTATAATATATTGGAGGATGGGGGGACAGTTGTATAATATATTGGAGGATGGGGGGACAGTTGTATAATATATTGGAGGATGGGGGGACAGTTGTATAATATATTGGAGGATGGAGGGACAGTTGTATAATATATTGGAGGATGGGGGGACAGTTGTATAATATATTGGAGGATGGGGGGACAGTTGTATAATATATTGGAGGATGGGGGGACAGTTGTATAATATATTGGAGGATGGGGACAGTTGTATAATATATTGGAGGATGGGGGGACAGTTGTATAATATATTGGAGGATGGGGGGACAGTTGTATAATATATTGGAGGATGGGGACAGTTGTATAATATATTGGAGGATAGGGGGACAGTTGTATAATATATTGGAGGATAGGGGGACAGTTGTATAATATATTGGAGGACGGTGGGGAGGCAGTTGTATAATATATTGGAGGATAGGGGGACAGTTGTATAATATATTGGAGGACGGTGGGACAGTTGTATAATATATTGGAGGATGGGGGGACAGTTGTATAATATATTGGAGGATGGGGGGACAGTTGTATAATATATTGGAGGACGGTGGGACAGTTGTATAATATATTGGAGGACGGTGGGGAGGCAGTTGTATAATATATTGGAGGATGGGGGGACAGTTGTATAATATATTGGAGGATGGGGGACAGTTGTATAATATATTGGAGGATAGGGGGACAGTTGTATAATATATTGGAGGATGGAGGGGACAGTTGTATAATATATTGGAGGATGGGGGGACAGTTGTATAATATATTGGAGGATAGGGGGACAGTTGTATAATATATTGGAGGATGGGGGACAGTTGTATAATATATTGGAGGATGGGGGGCAGTTGTATAATATATTGGAGGATGGAGGGGACAGTTGTATAATATATTGGAGGACAGGGGGACAGCTGTATAATATATTGGAGGATGGGGGGCAGTTGTATAATATATTGGAGGATAGGGGGACAGTTGTATAATATATTGGAGGATGGGGGGGCAGTTGTATAATATATTGGAGGATGGGGGGACAGTTGTATAATATATTGGAGGATGGGGGCAGTTGTATAATATATTGGAGGATGGGGGGACAGTTGTATAATATATTGTAGGATGGGGGGGACAGTTGTATAATATATTGGAGGATGGGGACAGTTGTATAATATATTGGAGGATGGGGACAGTTGTATAATATATTGGAGGATGGGGGGACAGTTGTATAATATATTGGAGGATGGGGGGACAGTTGTATAATATATTGGAGGATGGGGACAGTTGTATAATATATTGGAGGATGGGGACAGTTGTATAATATATTGGAGGATAGGGGGACAGTTGTATAATATATTGGAGGATAGGGGGACAGTTGTATAATATATTGGAGGATGGGGGGCAGTTGTATAATATATTGGAGGATAGGGGGACAGTTGTATAATATATTGGAGGATGGGGGGGAGGCAGTTGTATAATATATTGGAGGATGGGGGGACAGTTGTATAATATATTGGAGGATGGGGGGCAGTTGTATAATATATTGGAGGATGGGGGACAGTTGTATAATATATTGGAGGATGGGGGGACAGTTGTATAATATATTGGAGGATGGGGGGGAGGCAGTTGTATAATATATTGGAGGATGGGGGGACAGTTGTATAATATATTGGAGGATGGGGGGCAGTTGTATAATATATTGGAGGATGGGGGACAGTTGTATAATATATTGGAGGATAGGGGGACAGTTGTATAATATATTGGAGGATGGTGGGCAGTTGTATAATATATTGGAGGATGGGGGGACAGTTGTATAATATATTGGAGGATGGTGGGCAGTTGTATAATATATTGGAGGATAGGGGGACAGTTGTATAATATATTGGAGGATGGGGGGACAGTTGTATAATATACTGGAGGATGGGGGGACAGTTGTATAATATATTGGAGGATGGGGGACAGTTGTATAATATATTGGAGGATGGGGGGACAGTTGTATAATATATTGGAGGATGGGGGGACAGTTGTATAATATATTGGAGGATGGAGGGGACAGTTGTATAATATATTGGAGGATGGGGACAGTTGTATAATATATTGGAGGATGGGGGGACAGTTGTATAATATATTGGAGGATGGGGGGCAGTTGTATAATATATTGGAGGATGGGGGGACAGTTGTATAATATATTGGAGGATGGGGGGGACAGTTGTATAATATATTGGAGGATGGGGGGGAGGCAGTTGTATAATATATTGGAGGATGGGGGGACAGTTGTATAATATATTGGAGGATGGGGGGCAGTTGTATAATATATTGGAGGATGGGGGACAGTTGTATAATATATTGGAGGATAGGGGGACAGTTGTATAATATATTGGAGGATGGTGGGCAGTTGTATAATATATTGGAGGATGGGGGGACAGTTGTATAATATATTGGAGGATGGTGGGCAGTTGTATAATATATTGGAGGATAGGGGGACAGTTGTATAATATATTGGAGGATGGGGGGACAGTTGTATAATATACTGGAGGATGGGGGGACAGTTGTATAATATATTGGAGGATGGGGGACAGTTGTATAATATATTGGAGGATGGGGGGACAGTTGTATAATATATTGGAGGATGGGGGGACAGTTGTATAATATATTGGAGGATGGAGGGGACAGTTGTATAATATATTGGAGGATGGGGACAGTTGTATAATATATTGGAGGATGGGGGGACAGTTGTATAATATATTGGAGGATGGGGGGCAGTTGTATAATATATTGGAGGATGGTGGGGGACAGTTGTATAATATATTGGAGGATGGGGACAGTTGTATAATATATTGGAGGATGGGGGGACAGTTGTATAATATATTGGAGGATGGGGACAGTTGTATAATATATTGGAGGATGGGGGGACAGTTGTATAATATATTGGAGGATGGGGGGACAGTTGTATAATATATTGGAGGACGGGGGGACAGTTGTATAATATGTTGGAGGATGGGGGGACAGTTGTATAATATATTGGAGGATGGGGGACAGTTGTATAATATATTGGAGGATAGGGGGACAGTTGTATAATATATTGGAGGATGGTGGGGGACAGTTGTATAATATATTGGATGATGGGGGGACAGTTGTATAATATATTGGAGGATGGGGGGACAGTTGTATAATATATTGGAGGATGGGGGGACAGTTGTATAATATATTGGAGGATAGGGGGACAGTTGTATAATATATTGGAGGATAATGGGACAGTTGTATATTACGTATGTTGGAGGACGATGGGGGGACAGTTGTATAATATATTGGAGGATGGGGGGACAGTTGTATAATATATTGGAGGATGGGGACAGTTGTATAATATATTGGAGGATGGGGGGACAGTTGTATAATATATTGGAGGATGGGGGGACAGTTGTATAATATATTGGAGGACGGGGGGACAGTTGTATAATATGTTGGAGGATTGGGGGACAGTTGTATAATATATTGGAGGATGGGGGACAGTTGTATAATATATTGGAGGATAGGGGGACAGTTGTATAATATATTGGAGGATGGTGGGGGACAGTTGTATAATATATTGGATGATGGGGGGACAGTTGTATAATATATTGGAGGATGGGGGGACAGTTGTATAATATAT
Organism: Salvelinus alpinus; assembly: GCF_045679555.1. NCBI lineage: Eukaryota > Metazoa > Chordata > Actinopteri > Salmoniformes > Salmonidae > Salvelinus > Salvelinus alpinus. Next base: position 7,030,560 of record NC_092092.1, read on the forward strand.
TGGAGGATGGGGGGACAGTTGTATAATATATTGGAGGATAGGGGGACAGTTGTATAATATATTGGAGGATAATGGGACAGTTGTATATTACGTATGTTGGAGGACGATGGGGGGACAGTTGTATAATATATTGGAGGATGGGGGGACAGTTGTATAATATATTAGAGGACGGTGGGGAGGCAGTTGTATAATATATTGGAGGATGGGGGGACAGTTGTATAATATATTGGAGGACGGTGGGACAGTTGTATAATATATTGGAGGACGGTGGGGAGGCAGTTGTATAATATATTGGAGGATGGGGGGACAGTTGTATAATATATTGGAGGATGGGGGGGCAGTTGTATAATATATTGGAGGATGGGGGGACAGTTGTATAACATATTGGAGGATGGGGGGACAGTTGTATAATATATTGGAGGATGGGGGGACAGTTGTATAATATATTGGAGGATGGAGGGACAGTTGTATAATATATTGGAGGATGGGGGGACAGTTGTATAATATATTGGAGGATGGGGGGACAGTTGTATAATATATTGGAGGATGGGGACAGTTGTATAATATATTGGAGGATGGGGACAGTTGTATAATATATTGGAGGATGGGGGGACAGTTGTATAATATATTGGAGGATGGGGACAGTTGTATAATATATTGGAGGATGGGGACAGTTGTATAATATATTGGAGGATAGGGGGACAGTTGTATAATATATTGGAGGATGGGGGGACAGTTGTATAATATATTGGAGGATGGGGGGACAGTTGTATAATATATTGGAGGATGGGGACAGTTGTATAATATATTGGAGGATGGGGGGACAGTTGTATAATATATTGGAGGATGGGGGGACAGTTGTATAATATATTGGAGGATGGGGACAGTTGTATAATATATTGGAGGATGGGGGGACAGTTGTATAATATATTGGAGGATGGGGGACAGTTGTATAATATATTGGAGGATGGGGGGACAGTTGTATAATATATTGGATGATGGGGGACAGTTGTATAATATATTGGAGGATAGGGGGACAGTTGTATAATATATTGGAGGATGGAGGGGACAGTTGTATAATATATTGGAGGATGGGGGCACAGTTGTATAATATATTGGAGGATAGGGGGACAGTTGTATAATATATTGGAGGATGGGGGACAGTTGTATAATATATTGGAGGATGGGGGGCAGTTGTATAATATATTGGAGGATGGAGGGGACAGTTGTATAATATATTGGAGGATAGGGGGACAGCTGTATAATATATTGGAGGATGGGGGGCAGTTGTATAATATATTGGAGGATAGGGGGACAGTTGTATAATATATTGGAGGATGGGGGGGGGGCAGTTGTATAATATATTGGAGGATGGGGGGGGGACAGTTGTATAATATATTGGAGGATGGGGGCAGTTGTATAATATATTGGAGGATGGGGGACAGTTGTATAATATATTGGAGGATGGGGGGACAGTTGTATAATATATTGTAGGATGGGGGGGACAGTTGTATAATATATTGGAGGATGGGGGGAGGCAGTTGTATAATATATTGGAGGATGGGGGGACAGTTGTATAATATATTGGAGGATGGGGGGCAGTTGTATAATATATTGGAGGATGGGGGACAGTTGTATAATATATTGGAGGATAGGGGGACAGTTGTATAATATATTGGAGGATAGGGGGACAGTTGTATAATATATTGGAGGATGGTGGGCAGTTGTATAATATATTGGAGGATGGGGGACAGTTGTATAATATATTGGAGGATGGTGGGCAGTTGTATAATATATTGGAGGATAGGGGGACAGTTGTATAATATATTGGAGGATGGTGGGCAGTTGTATAATATATTGGAGGATGGGGGGACAGTTGTATAATATACTGGAGGATAGGGGGACAGTTGTATAATATATTGGAGGATAGGGGGACAGTTGTATAATATATTGGAGGATGGGGGGACAGTTGTATAATATACTGGAGGATGGGGGGACAGTTGTATAATATATTGGAGGATGGGGGACAGTTGTATAATATATTAGAGGACGGTGGGGAGGCAGTTGTATAATATATTGGAGGATAGGGGGACAGTTGTATAATATACTGGAGGATGGTGGGACAGTTGTATAATATATTGGAGGATGGGGGGACAGTTGTATAATATATTGGAGGATGGGGGGACAGTTGTATAATATATTGGAGGATGGGGGGACAGTTGTATAATATATTGGAGGATGGGGGACAGTTGTATAATATATTGGAGGATGGGGGGACAGTTGTATAATATATTGGAGGATGGGGGGCAGTTGTATAATATATTGGAGGATGGGGGACAGTTGTATAATATATTGGAGGATGGGGGGACAGTTGTATAATATATTGGAGGACGGGGGGACAGTTGTATAATATGTTGGAGGATGGGGGGACAGTTGTATAATATATTGGAGAATGGGGGGACAGTTGTATAATATATTGGAGGATGGGGGGACAGTTGTATAATATACTGGAGGATAGGGGGACAGTTGTATAATATATTGGAGGATAGGGGGACAGTTGTATAATATATTGGAGGATGGTGGGCAGTTGTATAATATATTGGAGGATAGGGGGACAGTTGTATAATATATTGGAGGATGGGGGGCAGTTGTATAATATATTGGAGGATAGGGGGACAGTTGTATAATATGTTGGAGGATGGTGGGCAGTTGTATAATATATTGGAGGATGGGGGGACAGTTGTATAATATACTGGAGGATAGGGGGACAGTTGTATAATATATTGGAGGATGGGGGGACAGTTGTATAATATATTGGAGGACGGGGGGACAGTTGTATAATATGTTGGAGGATGGGGGGACAGTTGTATAATATATTGGAGAATGGGGGGGCAGTTGTATAATATATTGGAGGATGGGGGGACAGTTGTATAATATATTGGAGGATGGTGGGCAGTTGTATAATATATTGGAGGATAGGGGGACAGTTGTATAATATATTGGAGGATAGGGGGACAGTTGTATAATATATTGGAGGATGGTGGGCAGTTGTATAATATATTGGAGGATAGGGGGACAGTTGTATAATATATTGGAGGATGGGGGGCAGTTGTATAATATATTGGAGGATAGGGGGACAGTTGTATAATATATTGGAGGATGGTGGGCAGTTGTATAATATATTGGAGGATGGGGGGACAGTTGTATAATATACTGGAGGATAGGGGGACAGTTGTATAATATATTGGAGGATAGGGGGACAGTTGTATAATATATTGGAGGATAGGGGGACAGTTGTATAATATATTGGAGGATGGGGGGACAGTTGTATAATATGTTGGAGGATGGGGGGACAGTTGTATAATATATTGGAGGATAGGGGGACAGTTGTATAATATGTTGGAGGATGAGGGGGACAGTTGTATAATATATTGGAGGATGGGGGGACAGTTGTATAATATATTGGAGGATGGAGGGACAGTTGTATAATATATTGGAGGATAGGGGGACAGTTGTATAATATATTGGAGGATGGGGGGACAGTTGTATAATATACTGGAGGATAGGGGGACAGTTGTATAATATATTGGAGGATGGGGGGACAGTTGTATAATATATTGGAGGATGGGGGGACAGTTGTATAATATACTGGAGGATGGTGGGACAGTTGTATAATATATTGGAGGATGGGGGGACAGTTGTATAATATATTGGAGGATAGGGGGACAGTTGTATAATATATTGGAGGATGGTGGGACAGTTGTATAATATATTGGAGGATGGGGGGACAGTTGTATAATATATTGGAGGATGGGGGGACAGTTGTATAATATATCGGAGGATGGGGGGACAGTTGTATAATATATTGGAGGATAGGGGGACAGTCGCATAATATACTGGAGGATGGTGGGACAGTTGTATAATATATTGGAGGATGGGGGGACAGTTGTATAATATATTGGAGGATGGGGGGACAGTTGTATAATATACTGGAGGATGGGGGACAGTTGTATAATATATTGGAGGATGGGGGGACAGTTGTATAATATATTGGAGGATAGGGGGACAGTTGTATAATATATTGGAGGATGGGGGGGACAGTTGTATAATATATTGGAGGATGGGGGGACAGTTGTATAATATATTGGAGGATGGGGGGACAGTTGTATAATATATTGGAGGATGGAGGGGACAGTTGTATAATATATTGGAGGATGGGGGGCAGTTGTATAATATATTGGAGGATGGGGGGACAGTTGTATAATATATTGGAGGATAGGGGGACAGTTGTATAATATATTGGAGGATGGGGGGGACAGTTGTATAATATATTGGAGGATAGGGGGACAGTTGTATAATATATTGGAGGATGGAGGGGACAGTTGTATAATATATTGGAGGATGGAGGGGACAGTTGTATAATATATTGGAGGATAGGGGGACAGTTGTATAATATATTGGAGAATGGGGGGCAGTTGTATAATATATTGGAGGATGGTGGGGGAGAGTTGTATAATATATTAGAGGATGGAGGGGACAGTTGTATAATATATTGGAGGATGGGGGGCAGTTGTATAATATATTGGAGGATGGGGGGACAGTTGTATAATATATTGGAGGATAGGGGGACAGTTGTAAATTATATTGTAGGATGGGGGGGACAGTTGTATAATATATTGGAGGATAGGGGGACAGTTGTATAATATATTGGAGGATGGAGGGGACAGTTGTATAATATATTGGAGGATGGAGGGGACAGTTGTATAATATATTGGAGGATGGGGGGACAGTTGTATAATATATTGGAGGATGGGGGGACAGTTGTATAATATATTGGAGGATAGGGGGACAGTTGTATAATATATTGGAGGATGGTGGGCAGTTGTATAATATATTGGAGGATGGGGGGACAGTTGTATAATATACTGGAGGATAGGGGGACAGTTGTATAATATATTGGAGGATAGGGGGACAGTTGTATAATATATTGGAGGATAGGGGGACAGTTGTATAATATATTGGAGGATGGGGGGACAGTTGTATAATATGTTGGAGGATGGGGGGACAGTTGTATAATATATTGGAGGATAGGGGGACAGTTGTATAATATGTTGGAGGATGAGGGGGACAGTTGTATAATATATTGGAGGATGGGGGGACAGTTGTATAATATATTGGAGGATGGAGGGAGGGACAGTTGTATAATATATTGGAGGATAGGGGGACAGTTGTATAATATATTGGAGGATGGGGGGACAGTTGTATAATATACTGGAGGATAGGGGGACAGTTGTATAATATATTGGAGGATGGGGGGACAGTTGTATAATATATTGGAGGATGGGGGGACAGTTGTATAATATACTGGAGGATGGTGGGACAGTTGTATAATATATTGGAGGATGGGGGGACAGTTGTATAATATATTGGAGGATAGGGGGACAGTTGTATAATATATTGGAGGATGGTGGGACAGTTGTATAATATATTGGAGGATGGGGGGACAGTTGTATAATATATTGGAGGATGGGGGGACAGTTGTATAATATATCGGAGGATGGGGGGACAGTTGTATAATATATTGGAGGATAGGGGGACAGTTGTATAATATACTGGAGGATGGTGGGACAGTTGTATAATATATTGGAGGATGGGGGGACAGTTGTATAATATATTGGAGGATGGGGGGACAGTTGTATAATATACTGGAGGATGGGGGACAGTTGTATAATATATTGGAGGATGGGGGGACAGTTGTATAATATATTGGAGGATAGGGGGACAGTTGTATAATATATTGGAGGATGGGGGGGACAGTTGTATAATATATTGGAGGATGGGGGGACAGTTGTATAATATATTGGAGGATGGGGGGACAGTTGTATAATATATTGGAGGATGGAGGGGACAGTTGTATAATATATTGGAGGATGGGGGGCAGTTGTATAATATATTGGAGGATGGGGGGACAGTTGTATAATATATTGGAGGATAGGGGGACAGTTGTATAATATATTGGAGGATGGGGGGGACAGTTGTATAATATATTGGAGGATAGGGGGACAGTTGTATAATATATTGGAGGATGGAGGGGACAGTTGTATAATATATTGGAGGATGGAGGGGACAGTTGTATAATATATTGGAGGATAGGGGGACAGTTGTATAATATATTGGAGGATGGGGGGCAGTTGTATAATATATTGGAGGATGGTGGGGGAGAGTTGTATAATATATTAGAGGATGGAGGGGACAGTTGTATAATATATTGGAGGATGGGGGGCAGTTGTATAATATATTGGAGGATGGGGGGACAGTTGTATAATATATTGGAGGATAGGGGGACAGTTGTAAATTATATTGTAGGATGGGGGGGACAGTTGTATAATATATTGGAGGATAGGGGGACAGTTGTATAATATATTGGAGGATGGAGGGGACAGTTGTATAATATATTGGAGGATGGAGGGGACAGTTGTATAATATATTGGAGGATGGGGGGACAGTTGTATAATATATTGGAGGATGGGGGGGACAGTTGTATAATATATTGGAGGATAGGGGGACAGTTGTATAATATATTGGAGGATGGAGGGGACAGTTGTATAATATATTGGAGGATGGAGGGGACAGTTGTATAATATATTGGAGGATGGGGACAGTTGTATAATATATTGGAGGATGGGGGGACAGTTGTATAATATATTGGAGGATGGGGACAGTTGTATAATATATTGGAGGATGGAGGGGACAGTTGTATAATATATTGGAGGATGGGGGGACAGTTGTATAATATATTGGAGGATGGAGGGGACAGTTGTATAATATATTGGAGGATGGGGGGACAGTTGTATAATATATTGGAGGACGGTGGGGAGGCAGTTGTATAATATATTGGAGGATGGGGGGACAGTTGTATAATATATTGGAGGATGGGGGACAGTTGTATAATATATTGGAGGATAGGGGGACAGTTGTATAATATATTGGAGGATGGAGGGGACAGTTGTATAATATATTGGAGGATGGGGGGACAGTTGTATAATATATTGGAGGATAGGGGGACAGTTGTATAATATATTGGAGGATGGGGGACAGTTGTATAATATATTGGAGGATGGGGGGCAGTTGTATAATATATTGGAGGATGGAGGGGACAGTTGTATAATATATTGGAGGATAGGGGGACAGCTGTATAATATATTGGAGGATGGGGGGCAGTTGTATAATATATTGGAGGATAGGGGGACAGTTGTATAATATATTGGAGGATGGGGGGGAGGCAGTTGTATAATATATTGGAGGATGGGGGGACAGTTGTATAATATATTGGAGGATGGGGGCAGTTGTATAATATATTGGAAGATGGGGGACAGTTGTATAATATATTGGAGGATGGGGGGACAGTTGTATAATATATTGTAGGATGGGGGGGGCAGTTGTATAATATATTGGAGGATGGGGGGAGGCAGTTGTATAATATATTGGAGGATGGGGGGACAGTTGTATAATATATTGGAGGATGGGGGGCAGTTGTATAATATATTGGAGGATGGGGGACAGTTGTATAATATATTGGAGGATAGGGGGACAGTTGTATAATATATTGGAGGATAGGGGGACAGTTGTATAATATATTGGAGGATGGTGGGCAGTTGTATAATATATTGGAGGATGGGGGACAGTTGTATAATATATTGGAGGATGGTGGGCAGTTGTATAATATATTGGAGGATAGGGGGACAGTTGTATAATATATTGGAGGATGGTGGGCAGTTGTATAATATATTGGAGGATGGGGGGACAGTTGTATAATATACTGGAGGATAGGGGGACAGTTGTATAATATATTGGAGGATAGGGGGACAGTTGTATAATATATTGGAGGATGGGGGGACAGTTGTATAATATATTGGGAGGATGGGGGGACAGTTGTATAATATATTGGAGGATGGGGGGACAGTTGTATAATATATTAGAGGACAGAGTGGGGAGGCAGTTGTATAATATATTGGAGGATAGGGGGACAGTTGTATAATATACTGGAGGATGGTGGGACAGTTGTATAATATATTGGAGGATGGAGGGGACAGTTGTATAATATATTGGAGGATGGGGGGACAGTTGTATAATATATTGGAGGATGGGGGGACAGTTGTATAATATATTGGAGGATGGGGGGACAGTTGTATAATATATTGGAGGACGGTGGGACAGTTGTATAATATACTGGAGGATGGGGGACAGTTGTATAATATATTGGAGGATGGGGGGGACAGTTGTATAATATATTGGAGGATAGGGGGACAGTTGTATAATATATTGGAGGATGGGGGACAGTTGTATAATATATTGGAGGATGGGGGGCAGTTGTATAATATATTGGAGGATGGAGGGGACAGTTGTATAATATATTGGAGGATAGGGGGACAGTTGTATAATATATTGGAGGATAGGGGGACAGTTGTATAATATATTGGAGGATAGGGGGACAGTTGTATAATATATTGGAGGATGGGGGGACAGTTGTATAATATATTGGAGGATGGAGGGGACAGTTGTATAATATATTGGAGGATAGGGGGACAGCTGTATAATATATTGGAGGATGGGGGGCAGTTGTATAATATATTGGAGGATAGGGGGACAGTTGTATAATATATTGGAGGATGGGGGGGAGGCAGTTGTATAATATATTGGAGGATGGGGGGACAGTTGTATAATATATTGGAGGATGGGGGCAGTTGTATAATATATTGGAAGATGGGGGACAGTTGTATAATATATTGGAGGATGGGGGGACAGTTGTATAATATATTGTAGGATGGGGGGGACAGTTGTATAATATATTGGAGGATGGGGGGAGGCAGTTGTATAATATATTGGAGGATGGGGGGACAGTTGTATAATATATTGGAGGATGGGGGGCAGTTGTATAATATATTGGAGGATGGGGGACAGTTGTATAATATATTGGAGGATAGGGGGACAGTTGTATAATATATTGGAGGATAGGGGGACAGTTGTATAATATATTGGAGGATGGTGGGCAGTTGTATAATATATTGGAGGATGGGGGACAGTTGTATAATATATTGGAGGATGGTGGGCAGTTGTATAATATATTGGAGGATAGGGGGACAGTTGTATAATATATTGGAGGATGGTGGGCAGTTGTATAATATATTGGAGGATGGGGGGACAGTTGTATAATATACTGGAGGATAGGGGGACAGTTGTATAATATATTGGAGGATAGGGGGACAGTTGTATAATATATTGGAGGATGGGGGGACAGTTGTATAATATACTGGAGGATGGGGGGACAGTTGTATAATATATTGGAGGATGGGGGACAGTTGTATAATATATTGGAGGATGGGGGGACAGTTGTATAATATATTGGAGGACGGTGGGACAGTTGTATAATATACTGGAGGATGGGGGGACAGTTGTATAATATATTGGAGGATGGGGGGACAGTTGTATAATATATTGGAGGATAGGGGGACAGTTGTATAATATACTGGAGGATGGTGGGACAGTTGTATAATATATTGGAGGATGGGGGGACAGTTGTATAATATATTGGAGGATGGGGGGACAGTTGTAAAATATATTGGAGGATGGGGGGACAGTTGTATAATATATTGGAGGATGGGGGGACAGTTGTATAATATATTGGAGGACGGTGGGACAGTTGTATAATATACTGGAGGATGGGGGGACAGTTGTATAATATATTGGAGGATGGGGGGACAGTTGTATAATATATTGGAGGATAGGGGGACAGTTGTATAATATATTGGAGGATGGGGGGGACAGTTGTATAATATATTGGAGGATGGGGGGACAGTTGTATAATATATTGGAGGATGGGGGGACAGTTGTATAATATATTGGAGGATGGAGGGGACAGTTGTATAATATATTGGAGGATGGGGACAGTTGTATAATATATTGGAGGATGGGGGGACAGTTGTATAATATATTGGAGGATGGGGGGCAGTTGTATAATATATTGGAGGATGGTGGGGGACAGTTGTATAATATGTTGGAGGATGGGGACAGTTGTATAATATATTGGAGGATGGGGGGACAGTTGTATAATATATTGGAGGACGGGGGGACAGTTGTATAATATGTTGGAGGATGGGGGGACAGTTGTATAATATATTGGAGAATGGGGGGCAGTTGTATAATATATTGGAGGATGGGGGGACAGTTGTATAATATACTGGAGGATAGGGGGACAGTTGTATAATATATTGGAGGATGGGGGGCAGTTGTATAATATATTGGAGGATAGGGGGACAGTTGTACAATATATTGGAGGATGGTGGGCAGTTGTATAATATATTGGAGGATAGGGGGACAGTTGTATAATATATTGGAGGATGGGGGGCAGTTGTATAATATATTGGAGGATAGGGGGACAGTTGTATAATATATTGGAGGATGGTGGGCAGTTGTATAATATATTGGAGGATGGGGGGACAGTTGTATAATATACTGGAGGATAGGGGGACAGTTGTATAATATATTGGAGGATAGGGGGACAGTTGTATAATATATTGGAGGATAGGGGGACAGTTGTATAATATATTGGAGGATGGGGGGACAGTTGTATAATATGTTGGAGGATGGGGGGACAGTTGTATAATATATTGGAGGATAGGGGGGCAGTTGTATAATATGTTGGAGGATGAGGGGGACAGTTGTATAATATATTGGAGGATGGGGGGACAGTTGTATAATATATTGGAGGATGGAGGGACAGTTGTATAATATATTGGAGGATAGGGGGACAGTTGTATAATATATTGGAGGATGGGGGGACAGTTGTATAATATACTGGAGGATAGGGGGACAGTTGTATAATATATTGGAGAGTGGGGGGACAGTTGTATAATATATTGGAGGATGGGGGGACAGTTGTATAATATACTGGAGGATGGTGGGACAGTTGTATAATATATTGGAGGATGGGGGGACAGTTGTATAATATATTGGAGGATAGGGGGACAGTTGTATAATATACTGGAGGATGGTGGGACAGTTGTATAATATATTGGAGGATGGGGGGACAGTTGTATAATATATTGGAGGATGGGGGGACAGTTGTATAATATATTGGAGGATGGGGGGACAGTTGTATAATATATTGGAGGATAGGGGGACAGTTGTATAATATACTGGAGGATGGTGGGACAGTTGTATAATATACTGGAGGATGGGGGACAGTTGTATAATATATTGGAGGATGGGGGGACAGTTGTATAATATATTGGAGGATAGGGGGACAGTTGTATAATATATTGGAGGATGGGGGGGACAGTTGTATAATATATTGGAGGATGGGGGGACAGTTGTATAATATATTGGAGGATGGGGGGACAGTTGTATAATATATTGGAGGATGGAGGGGACAGTTGTATAATATATTGGAGGATGGGGGGACAGTTGTATAATATATTGGAGGATAGGGGGACAGTTGTATAATATATTGGAGGATGGAGGGGACAGTTGTATAATATATTGGAGGATGGAGGGGACAGTTGTATAATATATTGGAGGATAGGGGGACAGTTGTATAATATATTGGAGGATGGGGGGCAGTTGTATAATATATTGGAGGATGGTTGGGGACAGTTGTATAATATATTGGAGGATGGAGGGGACAGTTGTATAATATATTGGAGGATGGGGGGCAGTTGTATAATATATTGGAGGATGGGGGGACAGTTGTATAATATATTGGAGGATGGGGGGCAGTTGTATAATATATTGGAGGATAGGGGGACAGTTGTACAATATATTGGAGGATGTTGGGCAGTTGTATAATATATTGGAGGATAGGGGGACAGTTGTATAATATATTGGAGGATGGGGGGCAGTTGTATAATATATTGGAGGATAGGGGGACAGTTGTATAATATATTGGAGGATGGTGGGCAGTTGTATAATATATTGGAGGATGGGGGGACAGTTGTATAATATACTGGAGGATAGGGGGACAGTTGTATAATATATTGGAGGATAGGGGGACAGTTGTATAATATATTGGAGGATAGGGGGACAGTTGTATAATATATTGGAGGATGGGGGGACAGTTGTATAATATGTTGGAGGATGGGGGGACAGTTGTATAATATATTGGAGGATAGGGGGGCAGTTGTATAATATGTTGGAGGATGAGGGGGACAGTTGTATAATATATTGGAGGATGGGGGGACAGTTGTATAATATATTGGAGGATGGAGGGACAGTTGTATAATATATTGGAGGATAGGGGGACAGTTGTATAATATATTGGAGGATGGGGGGACAGTTGTATAATATACTGGAGGATAGGGGGACAGTTGTATAATATATTGGAGGATGGGGGGACAGTTGTATAATATATTGGAGGATAGGGGGACAGTTGTATAATATATTGGAGGATGGTGGGCAGTTGTATAATATATTGGAGGATGGGGGGACAGTTGTATAATATACTGGAGGATAGGGGGACAGTTGTATAATATATTGGAGGATAGGGGGACAGTTGTATAATATATTGGAGGATGGGGGGACAGTTGTATAATATACTGGAGGATGGGGGGACAGTTGTATAATATATTGGAGGATGGGGGACAGTTGTATAATATATTAGAGGACGGTGGGGAGGCAGTTGTATAATATATTGGAGGATAGGGGGACAGTTGTATAATATACTGGAGGATGGTGGGACAGTTGTATAATATATTGGAGGATGGGGGGACAGTTGTATAATATATTGGAGGATGGGGGACAGTTGTAAAATATATTGGAGGATGGGGGGACAGTTGTATAATATATTGGAGGATGGGGGGACAGTTGTATAATATATTGGAGGACGGTGGGACAGTTGTATAATATACTGGAGGATGGGGGGACAGTTGTATAATATATTGGAGGATGGGGGGACAGTTGTATAATATATTGGAGGATAGGGGGACAGTTGTATAATATATTGGAGGATGGGGGGGACAGTTGTATAATATATTGGAGGATGGGGGGACAGTTGTATAATATATTGGAGGATGGGGGGACAGTTATATAATATATTGGAGGATGGAGGGGACAGTTGTATAATATATTGGAGGATGGGGACAGTTGTATAATATATTGGAGGATGGGGGGACAGTTGTATAATATATTGGAGGATGGGGGGCAGTTGTATAATATATTGGAGGATGGTGGGGGACAGTTGTATAATATGTTGGAGGATGGGGACAGTTGTATAATATATTGGAGGATGGGGGGACAGTTGTATAATATATTGGAGGACGGGGGGACAGTTGTATAATATGTTGGAGGATGGGGGGACAGTTGTATAATATATTGGAGAATGGGGGGCAGTTGTATAATATATTGGAGGATGGGGGGACAGTTGTATAATATACTGGAGGATAGGGGGACAGTTGTATAATATATTGGAGGATAGGGGGACAGTTGTATAATATATTGGAGGATAGGGGGACAGTTTTACAATATATTGGAGGATGGTGGGCAGTTGTATAATATATTGGAGGATAGGGGGACAGTTGTATAATATATTGGAGGATGGGGGGCAGTTGTATAATATATTGGAGGATAGGGGGACAGTTGTATAATATATTGGAGGATGGTGGGCAGTTGTATAATATATTGGAGGATGGGGGAACAGTTGTATAATATACTGGAGGATAGGGGGACAGTTGTATAATATATTGGAGGATAGGGGGACAGTTGTATAATATATTGGAGGATAGGGGGACAGTTGTATAATATATTGGAGGATGGGGGGACAGTTGTATAATATGTTGGAGGATGGGGGGACAGTTGTATAATATATTGGAGGATAGGGGGGCAGTTGTATAATATGTTGGAGGATAGGGGGACAGTTGTACAATATATTGGAGGATGGTGGGCAGTTGTATAATATATTGGAGGATAGGGGGACAGTTGTATAATATATTGGAGGATGGGGGGCAGTTGTATAATATATTGGAGGATAGGGGGACAGTTGTATAATATATTGGAGGATGGTGGGCAGTTGTATAATATATTGGAGGATGGGGGGACAGTTGTATAATATACTGGAGGATAGGGGGACAGTTGTATAATATATTGGAGGATAGGGGGACAGTTGTATAATATATTGGAGGATAGGGGGACAGTTGTATAATATATTGGAGGATGGGGGGACAGTTGTATAATATGTTGGAGGATGGGGGGACAGTTGTATAATATATTGGAGGATAGGGGGGCAGTTGTATAATATGTTGGAGGATGAGGGGGACAGTTGTATAATATATTGGAGGATGGGGGGACAGTTGTATAATATATTGGAGGATGGAGGGACAGTTGTATAATATATTGGAGGATAGGGGGACAGTTGTATAATATATTGGAGGATGGGGGGACAGTTGTATAATATACTGGAGGATAGGGGGACAGTTGTATAATATATTGGAGGATGGGGGGACAGTTGTATAATATATTGGAGGATAGGGGGACAGTTGTATAATATATTGGAGGATGGTGGGCAGTTGTATAATATATTGGAGGATGGGGGGACAGTTGTATAATATACTGGAGGATAGGGGGACAGTTGTATAATATATTGGAGGATAGGGGGACAGTTGTATAATATATTGGAGGATGGGGGGACAGTTGTATGATATACTGGAGGATGGGGGGACAGTTGTATAATATATTGGAGGATGGGGGACAGTTGTATAATATATTAGAGGACGGTGGGGAGGCAGTTGTATAATATATTGGAGGATAGGGGGACAGTTGTATAATATACTGGAGGATGGTGGGACAGTTGTATAATATATTGGAGGATGGGGGGACAGTTGTATAATATATTGGAGGATGGGGGGACAGTTGTAAAATATATTGGAGGATGGGGGGACAGTTGTATAATATATTGGAGGATGGGGGGACAGTTGTATAATATATTGGAGGACGGTGGGACAGTTGTATAATATACTGGAGGATGGGGGGACAGTTGTATAATATATTGGAGGATGGGGGGACAGTTGTATAATATATTGGAGGATAGGGGGACAGTTGTATAATATATTGGAGGATGGGGGGGACAGTTGTATAATATATTGGAGGATGGGGGGACAGTTGTATAATATATTGGAGGATGGGGGGACAGTTATATAATATATTGGAGGATGGAGGGGACAGTTGTATAATATATTGGAGGATGGGGACAGTTGTATAATATATTGGAGGATGGGGGGACAGTTGTATAATATATTGGAGGATGGGGGGCAGTTGTATAATATATTGGAGGATGGTGGGGGACAGTTGTATAATATGTTGGAGGATGGGGACAGTTGTATAATATATTGGAGGATGGGGGGACAGTTGTATAATATATTGGAGGACGGGGGGACAGTTGTATAATATGTTGGAGGATGGGGGGACAGTTGTATAATATATTGGAGAATGGGGGGCAGTTGTATAATATATTGGAGGATGGGGGGACAGTTGTATAATATACTGGAGGATAGGGGGACAGTTGTATAATATATTGGAGGATGGGGGGCAGTTGTATAATATATTGGAGGATAGGGGGACAGTTGTACAATATATTGGAGGATGGTGGGCAGTTGTATAATATATTGGAGGATAGGGGGACAGTTGTATAATATATTGGAGGATAGGGGGACAGTTGTATAATATATTGGAGGATAGGGGGACAGTTGTATAATATATTGGAGGATGGGGGGACAGTTGTATAATATGTTGGAGGATGGGGGGACAGTTGTATAATATATTGGAGGATAGGGGGGCAGTTGTATAATATGTTGGAGGATGAGGGGGACAGTTGTATAATATATTGGAGGATGGGGGGACAGTTGTATAATATATTGGAGGATGGAGGGACAGTTGTATAATATATTGGAGGATAGGGGGACAGTTGTATAATATATTGGAGGATGGGGGGACAGTTGTATAATATACTGGAGGATAGGGGGACAGTTGTATAATATATTGGAGGATGGGGGGACAGTTGTATAATATATTGGAGGATGGGGGGACAGTTGTATAATATACTGGAGGATGGTGGGACAGTTGTATAATATATTGGAGGATGGGGGGACAGTTGTATAATATATTGGAGGATAGGGGGACAGTTGTATAATATACTGGAGGATGGTGGGACAGTTGTATAATATATTGGAGGATGGGGGGACAGTTGTATAATATATTGGAGGATGGGGGGACAGTTGTATAATATATTGGAGGATGGGGGGACAGTTGTATAATATATTGGAGGATAGGGGGACAGTTGTGTAATATACTGGAGGATGGTGGGACAGTTGTATAATATATTGGAGGATGGGGGGACAGTTGTATAATATATTGGAGGATGGGGGGACAGTTGTATAATATACTGGAGGATGGGGGACAGTTGTATAATATATTGGAGGATGGGGGGACAGTTGTATAATATATTGGAGGATGGAGGGGACAGTTGTATAATATATTGGAGGATGGGGGGACAGTTGTATAATATATTGGAGGATGGGGGGGACAGTTGTATAATATATTGGAGGATAGGGGGACAGTTGTATAATATATTGGAGGATGGAGGGGACAGTTGTATAATATATTGGAGGATGGAGGGGACAGTTGTATAATATATTGGAGGATGGAGGGGACAGTTGTATAATATATTGGAGGATGGTGGGGGACAGTTGTATAATATATTGGAGGATAGGGGGACAGTTGTATAATATATTGGAGGATGGAGGGGACAGTTGTATAATATATTGGAGGATGGAGGGGACAGTTGTATAATATATTGGAGGATAGGGGGACAGTTGTATAATATATTGGAGGATGGGGGGCAGTTGTATAATATATTGGAGGATGGTTGGGGACAGTTGTATAATATATTGGAGGATGGAGGGGACAGTTGTATAATATATTGGAGGATGGGGGGCAGTTGTATAATATATTGGAGGATGGGGGGACAGTTGTATAATATATTGGAGGATGGGGGGACAGTTGTATAATATATTGTAGGATGGGGGGACAGTTGTATAATATATTGGAGGATAGGGGGACAGTTGTATAATATATTGGAGGATGGAGGGGACAGTTGTATAATATATTGGAGGATGGAGGGGACAGTTGTATAATATATTGGAGGATGGGGGACAGTTGTATAATATATTGGAGGATGGGGGGGACAGTTGTATAATATATTGGAGGATAGGGGGACAGTTGTATAATATATTGGAGGATGGAGGGGACAGTTGTATAATATATTGGAGGATGGAGGGGACAGTTGTATAATATATTGGAGGATGGAGGGGACAGTTGTATAATATATTGGAGGATGGTGGGGGACAGTTGTATAATATATTGGAGGATGGGGACAGTTGTATAATATATTGGAGGATGGGGGGACAGTTGTATAATATATTGGAGGATGGGGACAGTTGTATAATATATTGGAGGATGGAGGGGACAGTTGTATAATATATTGGAGGATGGGGGGACAGTTGTATAATATATTGGAGGATGGAGGGGACAGTTGTATAATATATTGGAGGATGGGGGGACAGTTGTATAATATATTGGAGGATGGAGGGGACAGTTGTATAATATACTGGAGGATAGGGGGACAGTTGTATAATATATTGGAGGATGGGGGGCAGTTGTATAATATATTGGAGGATAGGGGGACAGTTGTACAATATATTGGAGGATGGTGGGCAGTTGTATAATATATTGGAGGATAGGGGGACAGTTGTATAATATATTGGAGGATGGGGGGACAGTTGTATAATATATTGGAGGATAGGGGGACAGTTGTATAATATATTGGAGGATGGTGGGACAGTTGTATAATATATTGGAGGATGGGGGGACAGTTGTATAATATACTGGAGGATAGGGGGACAGTTGTATAATATATTGGAGGATAGGGGGACAGTTGTATAATATATTGGAGGATAGGGGGACAGTTGTATAATATATTGGAGGATGGGGGGACAGTTGTATAATATGTTGGAGGATGGGGGGACAGTTGTATAATATATTGGAGGATAGGGGGGCAGTTGTATAATATGTTGGAGGATGAGGGGGACAGTTGTATAATATATTGGAGGATGGGGGGACAGTTGTATAATATATTGGAGGATGGAGGGACAGTTGTATAATATATTGGAGGATAGGGGGACAGTTGTATAATATATTGGAGGATGGGGGGACAGTTGTATAATATACTGGAGGATAGGGGGACAGTTGTATAATATATTGGAGGATGGGGGGACAGTTGTATAATATATTGGAGGATAGGGGGACAGTTGTATAATATATTGGAGGATGGTGGGCAGTTGTATAATATATTGGAGGATGGGGGGACAGTTGTATAATATACTGGAGGATAGGGGGACAGTTGTATAATATATTGGAGGATAGGGGGACAGTTGTATAATATATTGGAGGATGGGGGGACAGTTGTATAATATACTGGAGGATGGGGGGACAGTTGTATAATATATTGGAGGATGGGGGACAGTTGTATAATATATTAGAGGACGGTGGGGAGGCAGTTGTATAATATATTGGAGGATAGGGGGACAGTTGTATAATATACTGGAGGATGGTGGGACAGTTGTATAATATATTGGAGGATGGGGGGACAGTTGTATAATATATTGGAGGATGGGGGGACAGTTGTAAAATATATTGGAGGATGGGGGGACAGTTGTATAATATATTGGAGGATGGGGGGACAGTTGTATAATATATTGGAGGACGGTGGGACAGTTGTATAATATACTGGAGGATGGGGGGACAGTTGTATAATATATTGGAGGATGGGGGGACAGTTGTATAATATATTGGAGGATAGGGGGACAGTTGTATAATATATTGGAGGATGGGGGGGACAGTTGTATAATATATTGGAGGATGGGGGGACAGTTGTATAATATATTGGAGGATGGGGGGACAGTTATATAATATATTGGAGGATGGAGGGGACAGTTGTATAATATATTGGAGGATGGGGACAGTTGTATAATATATTGGAGGATGGGGGGACAGTTGTATAATATATTGGAGGATGGGGGGCAGTTGTATAATATATTGGAGGATGGTGGGGGACAGTTGTATAATATGTTGGAGGATGGGGACAGTTGTATAATATATTGGAGGATGGGGGGACAGTTGTATAATATATTGGAGGACGGGGGGACAGTTGTATAATATGTTGGAGGATGGGGGGACAGTTGTATAATATATTGGAGAATGGGGGGCAGTTGTATAATATATTGGAGGATGGGGGGACAGTTGTATAATATACTGGAGGATAGGGGGACAGTTGTATAATATATTGGAGGATAGGGGGACAGTTGTATAATATATTGGAGGATAGGGGGACAGTTGTACAATATATTGGAGGATGGTGGGCAGTTGTATAATATATTGGAGGATAGGGGGACAGTTGTATAATATATTGGAGGATGGGGGGCAGTTGTATAATATATTGGAGGATAGGGGGACAGTTGTATAATATATTGGAGGATGGTGGGCAGTTGTATAATATATTGGAGGATGGGGGGACAGTTGTATAATATACTGGAGGATAGGGGGACAGTTGTATAATATATTGGAGGATAGGGGGACAGTTGTATAATATATTGGAGGATAGGGGGACAGTTGTATAATATATTGGAGGATGGGGGGACAGTTGTATAATATGTTGGAGGATGGGGGGACAGTTGTATAATATATTGGAGGATAGGGGGGCAGTTGTATAATATATTGGAGGATGGGGGGACAGTTGTATAATATATTGGAGGATGGGGGGACAGTTGTATAATATATTGGAGGATAGGGGGACAGTTGTATAATATATTGGAGGATGGGGGGCAGTTGTATAATATATTGGAGGATAGGGGGACAGTTGTATAATATATTGGAGGATGGTGGGCAGTTGTATAATATATTGGAGGATGGGGGGACAGTTGTATAATATACTGGAGGATAGGGGGACAGTTGTATAATATATTGGAGGATAGGGGGACAGTTGTATAATATATTGGAGGATAGGGGGACAGTTGTATAATATATTGGAGGATGGGGGGACAGTTGTATAATATGTTGGAGGATGGGGGGACAGTTGTATAATATATTGGAGGATAGGGGGGCAGTTGTATAATATGTTGGAGGATGAGGGGGACAGTTGTATAATATATTGGAGGATGGGGGGACAGTTGTATAATATATTGGAGGATGGAGGGACAGTTGTATAATATATTGGAGGATAGGGGGACAGTTGTATAATATATTGGAGGATGGGGGGACAGTTGTATAATATACTGGAGGATAGGGGGACAGTTGTATAATATATTGGAGGATGGGGGGACAGTTGTATAATATATTGGAGGATAGGGGGACAGTTGTATAATATATTGGAGGATGGTGGGCAGTTGTATAATATATTGGAGGATGGGGGGACAGTTGTATAATATACTGGAGGATAGGGGGACAGTTGTATAATATATTGGAGGATAGGGGGACAGTTGTATAATATATTGGAGGATGGGGGGACAGTTGTATAATATACTGGAGGATGGGGGGACAGTTGTATAATATATTGGAGGATGGGGGACAGTTGTATAATATATTAGAGGACGGTGGGGAGGCAGTTGTATAATATATTGGAGGATAGGGGGACAGTTGTATAATATACTGGAGGATGGTGGGACAGTTGTATAATATATTGGAGGATGGGGGGACAGTTGTATAATATATTGGAGGATGGGGGGACAGTTGTAAAATATATTGGAGGATGGGGGGACAGTTGTATAATATATTGGAGGATGGGGGGACAGTTGTATAATATATTGGAGGACGGTGGGACAGTTGTATAATATACTGGAGGATGGGGGGACAGTTGTATAATATATTGGAGGATGGGGGGACAGTTGTATAATATATTGGAGGATAGGGGGACAGTTGTATAATATATTGGAGGATGGGGGGGACAGTTGTATAATATATTGGAGGATGGGGGGACAGTTGTATAATATATTGGAGGATGGGGGGACAGTTATATAATATATTGGAGGATGGAGGGGACAGTTGTATAATATATTGGAGGATGGGGACAGTTGTATAATATATTGGAGGATGGGGGGACAGTTGTATAATATATTGGAGGATGGGGGGCAGTTGTATAATATATTGGAGGATGGTGGGGGACAGTTGTATAATATGTTGGAGGATGGGGACAGTTGTATAATATATTGGAGGATGGGGGGACAGTTGTATAATATATTGGAGGACGGGGGGACAGTTGTATAATATGTTGGAGGATGGGGGGACAGTTGTATAATATATTGGAGAATGGGGGGCAGTTGTATAATATATTGGAGGATGGGGGGACAGTTGTATAATATACTGGAGGATAGGGGGACAGTTGTATAATATATTGGAGGATGGGGGGCAGTTGTATAATATATTGGAGGATAGGGGGACAGTTGTACAATATATTGGAGGATGGTGGGCAGTTGTATAATATATTGGAGGATAGGGGGACAGTTGTATAATATATTGGAGGATGGTGGGCAGTTGTATAATATATTGGAGGATGGGGGGACAGTTGTATAATATATTGGAGGATAGGGGGACAGTTGTATAATATATTGGAGGATGGGGGGACAGTTGTATAATATATTGGAGGATGGGGGGACAGTTGTATAATATATTGGAGGATAGGGGGGCAGTTGTATAATATGTTGGAGGATGAGGGGGACAGTTGTATAATATATTGGAGGATGGGGGGACAGTTGTATAATATATTGGAGGATGGAGGGACAGTTGTATAATATATTGGAGGATAGGGGGACAGTTGTATAATATATTGGAGGATGGGGGGACAGTTGTATAATATACTGGAGGATAGGGGGACAGTTGTATAATATATTGGAGGATGGGGGGACAGTTGTATAATATATTGGAGGATGGGGGGACAGTTGTATAATATACTGGAGGATGGTGGGACAGTTGTATAATATATTGGAGGATGGGGGGACAGTTGTATAATATATTGGAGGATAGGGGGACAGTTGTATAATATACTGGAGGATGGTGGGACAGTTGTATAATATATTGGAGGATGGGGGGACAGTTGTATAATATATTGGAGGATGGGGGGACAGTTGTATAATATATTGGAGGATGGGGGGACAGTTGTATAATATATTGGAGGATAGGGGGACAGTTGTATAATATACTGGAGGATGGTGGGACAGTTGTATAATATATTGGAGGATGGGGGGACAGTTGTATAATATATTGGAGGATGGGGGGACAGTTGTATAATATACTGGAGGATGGGGGACAGTTGTATAATATATTGGAGGATGGGGGGACAGTTGTATAATATATTGGAGGATAGGGGGACAGTTGTATAATATATTGGAGGATGGGGGGGACAGTTGTATAATATATTGGAGGATGGGGGGACAGTTGTATAATATATTGGAGGATGGGGGGACAGTTGTATAATATATTGGAGGATGGAGGGGACAGTTGTATAATATATTGGAGGATGGGGGGCAGTTGTATAATATATTGGAGGATAGGGGGACAGTTGTATAATATATTGGAGGATGGAGGGGACAGTTGTATAATATATTGGAGGATGGAGGGGACAGTTGTATAATATATTGGAGGATAGGGGGACAGTTGTATAATATATTGGAGGATGGGGGGCAGTTGTATAATATATTGGAGGATGGTTGGGGACAGTTGTATAATATATTGGAGGATGGAGGGGACAGTTGTATAATATATTGGAGGATGGGGGGCAGTTGTATAATATATTGGAGGATGGGGGGACAGTTGTATAATATATTGGAGGATAGGGGGACAGTTGTAAATTATATTGTAGGATGGGGGGACAGTTGTATAATATATTGGAGGATAGGGGGACAGTTGTATAATATATTGGAGGATGGAGGGGACAGTTGTATAATATATTGGAGGATGGAGGGGACAGTTGTATAATATATTGGAGGATGGGGGGACAGTTGTATAATATATTGGAGGATGGGGGGGACAGTTGTATAATATATTGGAGGATAGGGGGACAGTTGTATAATATATTGGAGGATGGAGGGGACAGTTGTATAATATATTGGAGGATGGAGGGGACAGTTGTATAATATATTGGAGGATGGAGGGGACAGTTGTATAATATATTGGAGGATGGTGGGGGACAGTTGTATAATATATTGGAGGATGGGGACAGTTGTATAATATATTGGAGGATGGGGGGACAGTTGTATAATATATTGGAGGATGGGGACAGTTGTATAATATATTGGAGGATGGGGACAGTTGTATAATATATTGGAGGATGGAGGGGACAGTTGTATAATATATTGGAGGATGGGGGGACAGTTGTATAATATATTGGAGGATGGAGGGGACAGTTGTATAATATATTGGAGGATGGGGGGACAGTTGTATAATATATTGGAGGATGGAGGGGACAGTTGTATAATATACTGGAGGATAGGGGGACAGTTGTATAATATATTGGAGGATGGGGGGCAGTTGTATAATATATTGGAGGATAGGGGGACAGTTGTACAATATATTGGAGGATGGTGGGCAGTTGTATAATATATTGGAGGATAGGGGGACAGTTGTATAATATATTGGAGGATGGTGGGCAGTTGTATAATATATTGGAGGATGGGGGGACAGTTGTATAATATACTGGAGGATAGGGGGACAGTTGTATAATATATTGGAGGATAGGGGGACAGTTGTATAATATATTGGAGGATAGGGGGACAGTTGTATAATATATTGGAGGATGGGGGGCAGTTGTATAATATATTGGAGGATAGGGGGACAGTTGTATAATATATTGGAGGATGGTGGGCAGTTGTATAATATATTGGAGGATAGGGGGACAGTTGTATAATATATTGGAGGATGGGGGGACAGTTGTATAATATATTGGAGGATGGGGGGACAGTTGTATAATATACTGGAGGATAGGGGGACAGTTGTATAATATATTGGAGGATAGGGGGACAGTTGTATAATATATTGGAGGATAGGGGGACAGTTGTATAATATATTGGAGGATGGGGGGACAGTTGTATAATATGTTGGAGGATGGGGGGACAGTTGTATAATATATTGGAGGATAGGGGGGCAGTTGTATAATATGTTGGAGGATGAGGGGGACAGTTGTATAATATATTGGAGGATGGGGGGACAGTTGTATAATATATTGGAGGATGGAGGGACAGTTGTATAATATATTGGAGGATAGGGGGACAGTTGTATAATATATTGGAGGATGGGGGGACAGTTGTATAATATACTGGAGGATAGGGGGACAGTTGTATAATATATTGGAGGATGGGGGGACAGTTGTATAATATATTGGAGGATGGGGGGACAGTTGTATAATATACTGGAGGATGGTGGGACAGTTGTATAATATATTGGAGGATGGGGGGACAGTTGTATAATATATTGGAGGATAGGGGGACAGTTGTATAATATACTGGAGGATGGTGGGACAGTTGTATAATATATTGGAGGATGGGGGGACAGTTGTATAATATATTGGAGGATGGGGGGACAGTTGTATAATATATTGGAGGATGGGGGGACAGTTGTATAATATATTGGAGGATAGGGGGACAGTTGTATAATATACTGGAGGATGGTGGGACAGTTGTATAATATATTGGAGGATGGGGGGACAGTTGTATAATATATTGGAGGATGGGGGGACAGTTGTATAATATACTGGAGGATGGGGGACAGTTGTATAATATATTGGAGGATGGGGGGACAGTTGTATAATATATTGGAGGATAGGGGGACAGTTGTATAATATATTGGAGGATGGGGGGGACAGTTGTATAATATATTGGAGGATGGGGGGACAGTTGTATAATATATTGGAGGATGGGGGGACAGTTGTATAATATATTGGAGGATGGAGGGGACAGTTGTATAATATATTGGAGGATGGGGGGCAGTTGTATAATATATTGGAGGATAGGGGGACAGTTGTATAATATATTGGAGGATGGAGGGGACAGTTGTATAATATATTGGAGGATGGAGGGGACAGTTGTATAATATATTGGAGGATAGGGGGACAGTTGTATAATATATTGGAGGATGGGGGGCAGTTGTATAATATATTGGAGGATGGTTGGGGACAGTTGTATAATATATTGGAGGATGGAGGGGACAGTTGTATAATATATTGGAGGATGGGGGGCAGTTGTATAATATATTGGAGGATGGGGGGACAGTTGTATAATATATTGGAGGATAGGGGGACAGTTGTAAATTATATTGTAGGATGGGGGGACAGTTGTATAATATATTGGAGGATAGGGGGACAGTTGTATAATATATTGGAGGATGGAGGGGACAGTTGTATAATATATTGGAGGATGGAGGGGACAGTTGTATAATATATTGGAGGATGGGGGGACAGTTGTATAATATATTGGAGGATGGGGGGGACAGTTGTATAATATATTGGAGGATAGGGGGACAGTTGTATAATATATTGGAGGATGGAGGGGACAGTTGTATAATATATTGGAGGATGGAGGGGACAGTTGTATAATATATTGGAGGATGGAGGGGACAGTTGTATAATATATTGGAGGATGGTGGGGGACAGTTGTATAATATATTGGAGGATGGGGACAGTTGTATAATATATTGGAGGATGGGGGGACAGTTGTATAATATATTGGAGGATGGGGACAGTTGTATAATATATTGGAGGATGGAGGGGACAGTTGTATAATATATTGGAGGATGGGGGGACAGTTGTATAATATATTGGAGGATGGAGGGGACAGTTGTATAATATATTGGAGGATGGGGGGACAGTTGTATAATATATTGGAGGATGGAGGGGACAGTTGTATAATATATTGGAGAATAGGGGGACAGTTGTATAATATATTGGAGGATGGGGGGACAGTTGTATAATATATTGGAGGATGGGGGGCAGGCACAGGAC